>NC_134696.1:105461779-105672960 GCF_050947455.1 Rhinoderma darwinii
GTGCTATATCCTGCAGATTATTATACCTCTGACCTCTCTACAGATCTGCAGAACATTGCTCCTCTACCTCCTGACATACATAGTGATATATCCTGCAGATTATTACACCACTGACCTCTCTACAGATCTGCAGAACATTGCTCCTCTACCTCCTGACAGATACATAGTGCTATATCCTGCAGATTATTATACCTCTGACCTCTCTACAGATCTGCAGAACATTGCTCCTCTACCTCCTGACATACATAGTGATATATCCTGCAGATTATTACACCACTGACCTCTCTACAGATCTGCAGAACATTGCTCCTCTACCTCCTGACAGATACATAGTGATATATCCTGCAGATTATTACACCACTGACCTCTCTACAGATCTGCAGAACATTGCTCCTCTACCTCCTGACAGATACATAGTGCTATATCCTGCAGATTATTATACCTCTGACCTCTCTACAGATCTGCAGAACATTGCTCCTCTACCTATTGACATACATAGTGATATATCCTGCACATTATTACACCACTGACCTCTCTAGAGATCTGCAGAACATTGCTCCTGTACCTCCTGAGAGATACATAGTGATATATCCTGCAGATTATTACACCACTGACCTCTCTACAGATCTGCAGAACATTGCTCCTCTACCTCCTGACAGATACATAGTGATATATCCTGCAGATTATTACATCACTGACCTCTACAGATCTGCAGAACATCGCTCCTCTACCTCCTGACAGATACATAGTGATATATCCTGCAGATTATTACACCACTGACCTCTCTACAGATCTGCAGAACATTGCTCCTCTACCTCCTGACAGGTACATAGTGATATATCCTGCAGATTACACCACTGTCCTCTCTACAGATCTGCAGAACATCGCTCCTCTACCTCCTGACAGATACATAGTGATATATCCTGCAGATTATTACACCGCTGACCTCTCTACAGAACATTGCTCCTCTACCTCCTGACAGATACATAGTGATATATCCTGCAGATTATTACACCACTGACCTCTCTACAGATCTGCAGAACATCGCTCCTCTACCTCCTCACAGATACATAGTGATATATCCTGCAGATTATTACACCACTGACTTCTCTACAGATCTGCAGAACATTGCACCTCTACCTCCTGACAGATACATAGTGATATATCCTGCAGATTATTACACCACTGTCCTCTCTACAGATCTGCAGAACATTGCTCCTCTACCTCCTGATACATAGTGATATATCCTGCAGATTATTACACCACTGACCTCTCTACAGATCTGCAGAACATTGCTCCTCTACCTCCTGACAGATACATAGTGATATATCCTGCAGATTATTACACCACTGGAGATCTGCAGAACATCGCTCCTCTACCTCCTGACAGATACATAGTGCTATATCCTGCAGATTATTACACCACTGACCACTGGAGATCTGCAGAACATTGCTCCTCTACCTCCTGACAGATACATAGTGATATATCCTGCAGATTATTACACCACTGACCTCTCTACAGATCTGCAGAACATCGCTCCTCTACCTCCTGTCAGATACATAGTGATATATTCTGCAGATTATTACACCACTGACCTCTCTACAGATCTGCAGAACATTGCTCCTCTACCTCCTGACAGATACATAGTGATATATCCTGCAGATTATTACACCACTGACCTCTCTACAGATCTGCAGAACATTGCTCCTCTACCTCCTGACAGATACATAGTGATATATCCTGCAGATTATTACATCACTGACCTCTCTACAGATCTGCAGAACATCGCTCCTCTACCTCCTGACAGATAAATAGTGATATATCCTGCAGATTATTACACCACTGACCTCTCTACAGATCTGCAGAACATTGCTCCTCTACCTCCTGACAGATACATAGTGATATATCCTGCAGATTATTACACCACTGACCTCTCTAGAGATCTGCAGAACATCGCTCCTCTACCTCCTGACAGGTACATAGTGATATATCCTGCAGATTATTACACCACTGACCTCTCTACAGATCTGCAGAACATTGCTCCTCTACCTCCTGACAGATACATAGTGATATATCCTGCAGATTATTACACCACTGACCTCTCTACAGATCTGCAGAACATCGCTCCTCTACCTCCTGACAGGTACATAGTGATATATCCTGCAGATTATTACACCACTGACCTCTCTACAGATCTGCAGAACATCGCTCCTCGACCTCCTGACAGGTACATAGTGATATATCCTGCAGATTATTACACCACTGACCTCTCTACAGATCTGCAGAACATCGCTCCTCCACCTCCTGACAGATACATAGTGATATATCCTGCAGATTATTACACCACTGACCTCTCTACAGATCTGCAGAACATTGCTCCTCCACCTCCTGACAGATACATAGTGATATATCCTGCAGATTATTACACCACTGACCTCTCTACAGATCTGCAGAACATTGCTCCTCCACCTCCTGACAGATACATAGTGATATATCCTGCAGATTATTACACCACTGACCTCTCTACAGATCTGCAGAACATTGCTCCTCTACCTCCTGACAGATACATAGTGATATATCCTGCAGATTATTACACCACTGACCTCTCTACAGATCTGCAGAACATCGCTCCTCGACCTCCTGACAGGTACATAGTGATATATTCTGCAGATTATTACACCACTGACCTCTCTACAGATCTGCAGAACATCGCTCCTCTACCTCCTGACAGATACATAGTGATATATCCTGCAGATTAACAGTTTTGGTTTTGTTTTTTCATAGATAGCAGCATTTGTAGACTCTCGTCTAATAAATCAGAAATCCTGGCCCCAAATATTAAATCTCATATTCTCAATTTCAGCCTTTTGGTTCATAGGGAGCAGATGTTGATAGATGAAAGACCCAGAAGACCTCTAAACACTGACATTTCATCCTGAGTGCCGGATCAGACACGCCGTACATCCTCGTCACCTCAGGATCCTACATTAGCAAGATCCTGACATTTTCCTTCTATAAAGTGGCCAGATAACCTTGAGGAGATGACACGGCGAACATATGACGGAGCCCCCACTGACAAGGAGCAGCCGCCATCTACTGACTGAAACATCTTCATTTAGAAATCAGCAATCAGAAGTAAAGCGCACAGATCCAGCAAAGGTGCAGGGGACGGGGGGGGGGGGGGGAGAATATTGATTTAGAGTCTTGATTTAGTAAAGGAGACAAAAAAATTGAAAAAAACAAAAACATTTCTCAATAAATCTTTTTTTCTGGTGCGAAATTTATCAAGGGGAAAGCAGAGCGCAGAACTATCTAAATCATATAAAATCGGAATCTCTGACCTTCACGCCAACACACTGACAATCCAGCCCCGGCCGCTCACCTGACAACAGAGAGTCACAGAGATTGTGTGGATTAAACGCTCCTAAATCCTACTGATAGCGGCTACGACCCTCACAGTCCGCGGCTCCTGCATCAGTCACTTTGGGAATGGCGCTTTAAATAAACCAATGAGGTCGGACGATTCTCACAGAACGTTATATTGTTATAATTCATACATCAACATTTTATAAACTGGAGATAGAGCGATAAACCTCCAAAAAGTGATTCCGAAAAGTAAAATGTCCCGATGCAGAACTCTGAGGCTTCTGCCTGAGCGCTCAGTGGAAGTCAGAAATGACATATGGAGTCAAGGTATAGGGACAATAACGTGAGCCACCACCGCCAACATTATACTGTCCGAAAAATGTATCCACAAATGCCACCTCAGTCCCCAGATCCCCTTATACCCCCCTTACCCTGCATTATTCACATGTAGCCCCCAGACACAAGGTGTAATATAAGGAGATAATTAGCGAGGGGCAGTCTGGGGACTCTGCTTAGGATCCACCTCACAATGTCCTGGTAGGTGATCGTTCAGATCACACATTTGTTGCATGAAGCTCGTCAGGATCTTCCTCACAATGTAAAAGCCGGATCTCTGCCTGGCACCAAGACCCACTGGCACAGGTGGCAATCCAAGAGCATTTGTGCAAACCTGATTATAAAAAATAAAGTATACGCTGTCATGCTGCAGCTCAGGATTGGGACCAGAACTATCAACAAGGCAAAAAAATCATTCCATGATCAATGGCATGGCGCAATTTTGGGGCCTCAGTCGGGGATGTTTTTTTAAAGAAATAATAAACCTATGAGAGTCTTTCTTCTCTCCATTGACGATTGACGATGCGCTTTAATAAAATCTATTGCCCCCGGTTATCAGTGATTTCAGGATGTGGAGCGGTTGAGCTGGCCATACACATTCAATGTATGTGGGATGATCCCGCCGATATCGCCAACACCAGCCGACCAACTCATGTATATTGCGGCACCTGACTGAAATGACCTCATATGTGTGACTGATATCAGCCGCTCCTCATATATCACTCCAGCACTATTATATCCTCCAGAGACATTACATCATGTGTGACTGATATCAGCCGCTCCTCTTATATCACTCCAGTACTATTATATCCTCCAGAGACATTACATCATGTGACTGATATCAGCCGCTCCTCTTATATCACTCCAGTACTATTATATCCTCCAGAGACATTACATCATATGTGACTGATATCAGCCGCTCCTCATATATCACTCCAGCACTATTATATCCTCCAGACATTACATCATATGTGTGACTGATATCAGCCGCTCCTCTTATAACACTCCAGTACTATTATATCCTCCAGAGACATTACATCATATGTGTGACTGATATCAGCCGCTCCTCTTATAACACTCCAGCACTATTATATCCTCCAGAGACATTACATCATATGTGTGACTGATATCAGCTGCTCCTCTTATATAACTCCAGCACTATTATATCCTCCAGAGACATTACATCATATGTGTGACTGATATCAGCCGCTCCTCTTATATCACTCCAGCACTATTATATCCTCCAGAGACATTACATCATATGTGACTGATATCAGCCGCTCCTCTTATATAACTCCAGCACTATTATATCCTCCAGAGACATTACATCATATGTGTGACTGATATCAGCCGCTCCTCTTATATCACTCCAGCACTATTATATCCTCCAGAGACATTACATCATATGTGACTGATATCAGCCGCTCCTCTTATAACACTCCAGTACTATTATATCCTCCAGAGACATTACATATGTGTGACTGATATCAGCAGCTCCTCTTATATCACTCCAGCACTATTATATCCTCCAGAGACATTACATCATGTGTGACTGATATCAGCCGCTCCTCTTATAACACTCCAGTACTATTATATCCTCCAGAGACATTACATCATATATGTGACTGATATCAGCCGCTCCTCTTATATCACTCCAGCACTATTATATCCTCCAGAGACATTACATCATATGTGTGACTGATATCAGCCGCTCTTCTTATAACACTCCAGCACTATTATATCCTCCAGAGACATTACATCATATGTGACTGATATCAGCCGCTCCTCTTATATCACTCCAGTACTATTATATCCTCCAGAGACATTACATCATATATGTGACTGATATCAGCTGCTCCTCTTATATCACTCCAGTACTATTATATCCTCCAGAGACATTACATCATATATGTGACTGATATCAGCCGCTCCTCTTATATCACTCCAGCACTATTATATCCACCAGAGACATTACATCATATGTGACTGATATCAGCCGCTCCTCTTATATCACTCCAGTACTATTATATCCTCCAGAGACATTACATCATATATGTGACTGATATCAGCCGCTCCTCTTATAACGCTCCAGCACTATTATATCCTCCAGAGACATTACATCATATGTGTGACTGATATCAGCCGCTCCTCTTATAACGCTCCAGCACTATTATATCCTCCAGAAACATTACATCATATGTGACTGATATCAGCCGCTCCTCTTATATCACTCCAGCACTATTATATCCTCCAGAAACATTACATCATATATGTGACTGATATCAGCCGCTCCTCTTATAACGCTCCAGCACTATTATATCCTCCAGAGACATTACATCATATGTGTGACTGATATCAGCCGCTCCTCTTATATCACTCCAGTACTATTATATCCTCCAGAGACATTACATCTTATATGTCACTGATATCAGCCGCTCCTCTTATAACGCTCCAGCACTATTATATCCTCCAGAGACATTACATCTTATATGTGACTGATATCAGCCGCTCCTCTTATATCACTCCAGCACTATTATATCCTCCAGAAACATTACATCATATGTGTGACCGATATCAGCCGCTCCTCTTATAATGCTGTCCATTACAAGCACCAGATTGAGGCAAAGAGGGTGGAACCTACTGAAGAGCAAACACAGGAATGGTAAGACGATGTTGCTGTGGTTTGCAAAAACAAAAACAAACAAAAAAGCATAAAAAGAAAGGGAAGAACTTGAGCAATGGCAGCTATAGATATCCCCCACGGAGGCCGCTGTGCAGGATACGGTGACGCTGCAACGTCAAACCAATAAAACAAGAGAAAACCATTAAATTGACATTTCATTTCTGTAAGGCTGGGTTCACACGAGCACATTACGTCCGTAAAGGACGGAACGTATTTCGGCCGGAAGTCCCGGACCGAACACAGTGCAGGGAGCCGGGCTCCTAGCATCATAGTTATGTACGACGCTAGGAGTCCCTGCCTCGCTGCAGGACAACTGTCCCGTACTGTAATCATGTTTTTAGTACGGGACAGTAGTTCCACAGAGAGGCAGGGACTCCTAGCGTCGTACATAACTATGATGATAGGAGCCCGGCTCCCTGCAGTGTGTTCGGTCCGGGACTTCCGACCGAAATACGTCTCTACATTACGGACGTTAATGTGCTCGTGTGAACCCAGCCTAACACTGATTACTGAACTATTTTTTCGGCGTGGGGGCTACATGCAGCCCTAAGCCTCAGATCTGTAATATAGGAGTGTTGGCAGAAGGATAGACTCTGATGTGGCCCCTTTAAAAGTAGGAAGGACAAACACACAGCACAGGGACATGATATAAACGTTGATCAGGCTTCATGATAAAATATAAGAGCTGTGGTTACTAAATATAATGAAGAGGTCGCCAATAAGTGTGTAATACGTGACAGATAACACTGACAGCTTTGAAGCCTGCAGAATTGTGAATGCCACTCTGGAGTATAATACAAAGCAGTCTCTCTGCGTTTTCCGGCTACACTGATGAGGTCTCTCTATGTACTGCTGATGGAAACCAGCAGATTTGTGAATGCAGCTCTGGATGTGTCTGGAATACAAGAGAGGCTTTAAGCAAATATCAGTACAAGAAAAGTGAGGCAAAGAATTTACAAAATATAGTCTACATTACAGGTAAATAAGTGTTGATTCTAGGTCTACCTTTGAAAACCATATTACAGTCTATCATTGTCATACATTGCATTACTCATCTTTACTGACCCTGAATTAAAACTTGTACTTTACTGCAGAGCTGCACTCACTATTCTGCTGGTGGAGTCACTGTGTACATACATTACATTACTTACCCTGTACTGATCCTGAGTTACATCCTGTATTATACTCCGAAGCTGCACTCACTATTCTGCTGGTGGAGTCACTGTGTACATACATTACATTACTTACCCTGTACTGATCCTGAGTTACATCCTGTATTATACTCCGAAGCTGCACTCACTATTCTGCTGGTGGAGTCACTGTGTACATACATTACTTATCCTGTACTGATCCTGAGTTACATCCTGTATTATACTCCAGAGCTGCACTCACTATTCTGCTGGTGGAGTCACTGTGTACATACATTACATTACTTACCCTGTACTGATCCTGAGTTACATCCTGTATTATACTCCGGAGCTGCACTCACTATTCTGCTGGTGGAGTCACTGTGTACATACATTACTTATCCTGTACTGATCCTGAGTTACATCCTCTATTATACTCCAGAGCTGCACTCACTATTCTGCTGGTGGAGTCACTGTGTACATACATTACATTACTTATCCTGTACTGATCCTGAGTTATATGCTGTATTATACTCCAGAGCTGCACTCACTATTCTGCTGGTGGAGTCACTGTGTACATACATTACATTACTTATCCTGTACTGATCCCGAGTTATATGCTGTATTATACTCCAGAGCTGCACTCACTATTCTGCTGGTGGAGTCACTGTGTACATACATTACATTACTTATCCTGTACTGATCCTGAATTTTATCCTGTATTATACTCCAGAGCTGCACTCACTATTCTGCTGGTGGAGTCACTGTGTACATACATTACATTACTTATCCTGTACTGATCCTGAGTTATATGCTGTATTATACTCCAGAGCTGCACTCACTATTCTGCTGGTGGAGTCACTGTGCACATACATTACATTACTTATCTTGTACTGATCCTGAGTTATATCCTATATTATACTCCAGAGCTGCACTCACTATTCTGCTGGTGGAGTCACTGTGTACATACATTACATTACTTACCCTGTACTGATCCTGAATTATATCCTGTATTATACTCCAGAGCTGCACTCACTATGCTGCTGGTGGAGTTACTGTGTACATACATTACTTATCCTGTACTGATCCTGAGTTACATCCTGTATTATACTCCAGAGCTGTACTCACTATTCTGCTGGTGGAGTCACTGTGTACATATATTACTTATCCTGTACTGATCCTGAGTTACATCCTGTATTATACTCCAGAGCTGCACTCACTATTCTGCTGGTGGAGTCACTGTGCACATACATTACATTACTTATCTTGTACTGATCCTGAGTTATATCCTGTATTATACTCCAGAGCTGCACTCACTATTCTGCTGGTGGAGTCACTGTGTACATACATTACATTACTTACCCTGTACTGATCCTGAATTATATCCTGTATTATACTCCAGAGCTGCACTCACTATGCTGCTGGTGGAGTTACTGTGTACATACATTACTTATCCTGTACTGATCCTGAGTTACATCCTGTATTATACTCCAGAGCTGTACTCACTATTCTGCTGGTGGAGTCACTGTGTACATATATTACTTATCCTGTACTGATCCTGAGTTACATCCTGTATTATACTCCAGAGCTGCACTCACTATTCTGCTGGTGGAGTCACTGTGTACATACATTACATTACTTATCCTGTACTGATCCCGAGTTATATGCTGTATTATACTCCAGAGCTGCACTCACTATTCTGCTGGTGGAGTCACTGTAATACATTACATTACTTATCCTGTGGTGATCCTGAGTTACATCCTGTATTATACCCCAGAGCTGCACTCACTATTCTGCTGGTGGAGTCACTGTGTACATACATTACATTACTTATCCTGTACTGATCCTGAGTTACATCCTGTATTATACTCCAGAGCTGCACTCACTATGCTGCTGGTGGAGTTACTGTGTACATACATTACATTACTTATCCTGTGGTGATCCTGAGTTACATCCTGTATTATACTCCAGAGCTGCACTCACTATTCTGCTGGTTGTTATTGGAAACAGTCAGCAAGCTTGGGTATAAAGCATAAGTGAGCTTCCATAACGTAGCAGGGCAGTTTGTTTTTCCTATAACAGATGACTGGCTGTACAGTACCTGCAGTAAAGACGACACTTCTTAGAGTGCAAGTCACCAGACTAAGCTCTGTGTAGACACTGCACAAGCAGGGGATTCTGAGAAATTAGATCTGAAGCTGAAGAATATGAAATACAGCCTAGGAGTATATTACAAAGCATTGCCTCGATGTTCTAGTTTTGACGAATAATCAGAATTTCCAAGGTTTGGAGCGCACTCATTGTAGAACTATTTCCTAATGTCCAATATACAGTTACATTAATTTCACCCATATTACGGCACAGTAAATGTCTTGTATTGATAACAGAGGGAAAGTCCTTGTGGGGACTGTCATTTTGCTTTTGCTCCGGAGTCGGCAGAACTGACGCTGAATATACTGCAAACAGCCGGCGGCTCCATGAATTATGTAACGCACAAGTGTATTGTAATGCATCACAGCACAAAAGAACAAAAGTGTTTGTTCTGCCGGAGCACAAAATATAATCCATTGATTAATCCAGATTTAAGATGTCAATTCTGTAAATTAATTGAATTATTTGCAGTAATAAATGTTACTAGGGTATCCCGTGTCTTATTTACTCTTCTAATTAGTCTGTTATCCGGCTCACGACGTCCTCTCTATTGTCATGGAAGTTCTGCAAGGTTTACTGTTCTGCTCCGGCTCTTTAGCAGTTTTACCAGAATCAACAATTATCCGCTATCCACAGGAAAGGTGATGCTTGTCTGATCGCTGGGACCCCCACCACTGCTTCAATGTAAGCTGGATCGCAGAAAGGAGGAACGGGGGGTTTGGGGCATCCTTTGTTGCAATCGGTGGGGCCCCAGCGATCAATCATCACCCATCGTGTGAATAGCGAATCAGCGACAACAATGTAGCAATGGCGTTCAGATCTGGGTGTGGCTTAGCTGCTACGTGGGGGAGTTAGCTACCTGTTCTTTTTCCCTACAGCAACTCTACAGGTGATATGTAGTATTACATGCGTCCATTCAAATTAAACGACAGAATGTTATACATGGAGGGACCGATACCGCTAGAGAGGAGTATTATTATTCCAAAAATTCTGACAATGGACACTTTTACGCCGCGCTCTATACAGAGTGCTGACAATTGATATATATTTGTACAGTTTTTTTATGTCATTTACATTGTCGTTGAGTCTGTGACGTCTCTTTACTTTCTACTCTTATGTGAAATAAGACAAACGGGTCGCAGCGTTTTAGGCCGTAATAAGGATTTATGGGTAATGGTCACATATATTAGATGATCTGTAATCTGCTGTTACCGTTACTTCCATTACTAAATATTTATGGCGTATTCCTCATTGTTCCCAGCCCCCACGCCGTCCTGTTATTCCGTTCTCCTCATCTCCCGGCTGATTTCCACCATCAGTGGATTAATTGACAAATGGGGCCTCACTCATTAAAGACAGTATTTTTCCATTAAAGTGTCATTTTCTGGTCCAAAACCTGCAGATCTTACTGATTTGAGTACTTAAAAGCCTCCACTGTCAGGAAGATCATCAATAGAATGAAAATACGTATAAATTAGCACTTAACATAAATTATGCAATGATTTGTCTCCAGGCGATGTCGCATTGTAACCTCTCACTAAATCCTGACCCTGACACTTCAGAGAAGTGAAACGAGAACGTCGATAGAAGTTACTGGGCTCCTATGTGAGAGCCTAATCCTACCCCTGTGCACCCCATTGATGAGGGGCCACCGCCAAGCTATATACCATCTATAGAGCGTATAACATTGACGCACACGATTGATCAGAGACTGCCAACCTATAGCACGGCCGTCCTGAATGGAGTCCTGAAGGCTATAAAGGCCAGGAAGTACAGGCTTGTGGTATAGCTATAGGGTGTGCAGACGCGGCCCTATTCCTGGGGCCAATTCTCCAATGATATGAAGGCATAAAGATTATCATTGTGATTGTAACGTCCTGTGCTATATAGAGAGATCTGAATCATATAGGGCTGAACACAATAAAGTCGGCTACAAGGTGGTGGATTCCTACATTAGTATAGAGGATACATTGTGGCAGACTTACCATTAAAAATATACACACTTCTTGCACCGCGCTCAACAAGGGGGCGTGGCTTAGCGGGGAAGGGGTGTGGTCTAGAAGAAAGGTCCGTAGTTTAAAATGTGCCGTTTTCACCAAAATTTTGGCTGAAAAAAAAAAACCTGGCATAAACGAAGCCAACCAAGAGGTGGTATGAGGAAGCGGAAAGTGTCTAACATGTCCGGCAAGGTGCGCCAAATTTATCATACAGCGTGCGCCACTGTGATAATTTTGATGTAGCTTCTGACTACCATGTCTAAGTTTACACGATCTAAATCAAAGAGAGTTTTAGCAAATTTGTTCCAAAGTTTTCTTACTTGTATCCATAGATATAGGACCCTGAATGACAACCAGAAGGAAAACCCTAATCCTTTACACTGAAGGCTGTTTCCAGAGAACAGGGAAATGAAACAAAATTAATTATATCACAATCTGTCTTCTTTTTTAAAATTCCTGATCACACAGCCTTTTTTTCAAAAGAATAAAAAGGTTAGTGACAACTTTAAATTTTAGGTTTTCAAAAATAAAAGGCCAATTGACCCCCCCAAACATTGTAGGTCACCGGCACAACCTCCATCATTGGCATTTCGATCCTCCCTTGACTGGCGATACATTTTGTTTGACGCATATCCAGAAAGTCAAAGTGGTTTCTACTGTAGGAAAGACGTCGTCCTACGTCGAGCCCCCATCTCCTCCAGCCTCTTGTCGCTCTGTGTGATCTTCAGATATGATTTTCAATTTCCTGAATCCCTGTGCTGGTTGTCTAGATACTGCAGACGCTTTAAGGTCCTTTCCCGCGTTTGACCCCATCATTACCGGCTTACGTCTCGTGGCATTTTCAAGTTCATTTTTTAACTTTGAAGCCCGGATCTTGTTCTGGCATTTCTATTACTCTGAAAAATGTTCCAGCCCCGTTACTTATTAATATCCTTCAGGCATTTAACAGTCCCTTCAACTGGACGAGCACTAGTATTGCCTGCGGCACCGAGGCACTGCTAGATATTGGTTACAAATAATGATAAGACCTTCCTGACCGCTGACCTGTACTGTCCCTTTGGCTTCAAATTAAAAAGGAAAACTTTTCATAGTTCCAGACCTCTAAAATTTTCATTAAATATTGAGTAACGCTCGTCTGACTAAGGCCAGACTGTATTGATGATGAATCATCACCACCTCCACTCACTGGATGTCCCAATATTGGACCCAGGCTTTTTCAGGTGTTGACAAATAAAGCTTATTTTCTTGTATACACACTATATGGACAAAAGTATTGGGACACCTCCACGTTACACCTACGTGAGTTTTTTTGACGTCCCATTCTAAATCCATAGACATTAATATGCAAATGGTTCCCCCTTTGCAGTAAAACAGCTTCCAATCGTCTAGGGGCTTTCTACAAGAATTTGGGGCATTCGTGGGAATTTTTGCCATTCACCCAGAAGAACATTTGTGAGGACAGGCACTGATGTTAGGGGAGGGGGCCGGGCTCTTAATCTCCATTCTAGTTTATCACAATCATGGTGGATGGGATGAGGTCAGGACTCTGTGCAGCCAGTCAAGTTCTTCCACACCAAACTCACCCAACCAACCAACCGTCACTCGTTTACACGACTCTTTGAGGGTAAGTGGACCCTTAGTTCTTCTACTAAGTCTAATGCTGGAGCCCTCGGACGTCTCCTGCTGCAGGTTCTTTAGGTGTTTGGAGCTGGAAGCGACATATGAAATATTGTACTCGATCGGTCTGAGAGCTGCGCTTTCTTGGTAAACCGGCAACTCCTTCCATAATGAATTGATCTGGCTTACCTCTCCCTCCTATTAGTGGCAATTTATCTTGGCGCCGCTGCTGGAATCTCTGCATGTTTACCGGAGATGAAGACCTTGAGCTTGTCCCAAAGTGATGAAAAATGCAAAGCTGTGATGACTGGAGAGAACCGAGGGCCACATTAAAACAATATTATTTCAGTCCTGCGCTGAGTTACGGCTTCCTGAGCTGATTGAAGGAAATCATCAAGGCATTTTGCAGGGAGAAGACATTAAACATTAGGGAATCTTCCCCGATGCTGCTGCTCGATGAATATGAAGCCGCAAACATCCTACTGTGCGAAGACACGAGGCAAGGAAACTAATTACAGAAGCTCCCGCTAATTGAACATTCCTAATGACCCTTAAACTCTCTGAGATTTTCTATATAGGGGAAGGAAAAGCTTTTACAATTGGTTTCCGTAGCTGGTTATTAAGGTCAGTGAGAGCAGGTAATTAACAAAGCACTCAAACCAGAGATGGAGCGATCGTGAGGCTGGAGGGGAGACGGAGAAGGATCACCGGAGGTTTATAAGTTCCAGTGGGGGGGGTTCACAGGACATTATTAAACTCCTTCCAGAGACCTCCCTCTCATATGGGCCTCTACCTTTATGTGCAGCAGTTTCCTAGTTTATAATCATTGTGTCCGTCCTGTAATGTAATCAGCTCTCCATGCTGTGACTATTCTGCTGAGCTTGTGCTTATAAACAGCAGCCAATCTGAACAAGCAGAGCTGCAGTGTAAAGCATGGAGGAGGTAGAGTGCAGCAGCCTGAGCAGGAAGTGGACTTCAGACTTCATCAATAGACAAGGAAGCTAGGCTGGGATCATTGGTCATAGTTATGTCCTAATAGAGTAGAGAAGCAGTGTAAAGAATGGGGTTCAGCGTGAAACGGGAGAAAACAAGGATCATCAACTTTATGTATTTTACTGCTGATCTGCTCTAATAGAATTGGGAGAACTGAAAAGAGAAGACAAGGAATGCACTGAAGACTGGAGTTGAGGGAGGGGTTGCCCACAGTATGGAGACCCATATGCAGTAGCACCCAGTGAAGTAGATATAAATAGGGGCTGCACCCGGGCCCGATGTCTTAAAGGGCCCAAATGCCCTTGTGCCACATTAGAGAACGTCAGCACTGTGTCATGTGGCGGTTCTGCGTCTACGGTGCGGTAGATAATATTTCAGAGCTTCTGTATTTGGAGTGAGCACATATTTCATACAGCGAGGGTTTATGAATGGAATTGTAAGGATAATATTTCTGTGTTAATAATGGATGGGAGATGGAGAGGGAGGAGGCCGCCCCTCCTGAGAGCTAATAAGAGGAGGGGTACAGAGCGTTATTTAGGAGGACAAATGAGCCTTGACTCACATCTTGCAACACAAATGATGAGCCGGGTCCCCTCCATTGTAATCTCTCTGTATTACCTGCACAGCTATAACCCAGCACTTCTTGTACTGTAATCTGGGTCATTAATCCTCTCCCTGGTGGAGCGCTGGAGCCGGGTTACCTGACACTCGGGGAATTGTTCCGCAGTCTTTATAAAACAGGTCATTAATGAGGTGATTACATCTACACCGAGCGCCAAGTAAAACCACCAACATCCAGCGATACAACCCTCTTCTACTGAAGCCGGCGACACCATCCTTATTCACAATATTAACTGACCCATAAACACTCTGTCTAAATAGTCTACCATCTATTATAGCATGCAGCAGACACAGCGGAGATACATTTGTCATTTAACGGGTCAGTACAGATAATGTAGTAGATGTTCCCTGCAGTCCTATGTAACACCACAGATAACAAACGGTCATACAGATAATGTAATAGTGTTACCTGCAGTCCTATGTAACACCACAGATAACAGTGATAACTCTCGCAGTACAGATAATGCAGTAGTGTTACCTGCAGTCCTATGTAACACCACAGATAACACAGTGATAACTCTCGCAGTACAGATAATGCAGTAGATGTTACCTGCAGTCCTATGTAACACCACAGATAACACACATGGATAACTCTCTGATTACAGATAATGTAGTAGTGTCACCTGCAGTCCTATGTAACACCACAGATAACACAGTGATAACTCTCTGAATACAGATAATGTAGTAGTGTCACCTGCAGTCCTATGTAACACCACAGATAACACAGTGATAACTCTCTGAATACAGATAATGTAGTAGATGTTACCTGCAATGATAAATCTGTAAGTACAGAAAATGCATGAGGTTTGTCACATGGACATCAGACGCAGCGCAGGTGTGAACGCCATAAAGTCAGTTACCAGAGACAAGAGGGGGCAGCACTAATGTCCAAAACTTTCACCTAGTGGTAAATGATCAGACAACAAAAATCCTATTGTTTGCCTCAGTCAGTATTTGGAAGAGTAATTTAGGGCCACTTTTTCTTGGTGAAGTGATAGTTCTGTGAGTGTGATCGGTGTAGTATGAGCGGGCAGTGACATGGCAGCCCACACAGCCCCCTTGTAGGTAGTGCCACACAGCCCCTTGTAGATAGCGCCACACAGCCCCTTGGTAGGGAGCGCCACACAGCCTCTTGTAGATAGCGCCACACAGCCCCTTGTAGATAGCGCCACACAGCCCCTTGGTAGGGAGCGCCACACAGCCCCTTGGTAGGGAGCGCCACACAGCCCCTTGTAGATAGCGCCACACAGCCCCTTGTAGATAGCGCCACACAGCCCCTTGGTAGGGAGTGCCACACAGCCCCTTGTAGATAGCGCCACACAGCCCCTTGGTAGGGAGTGCCACACAGCCCCTTGGTAGGGAGTGCCACACAGCCCCTTGGTAGGAAGTGCCACACAGCCCCTTGGTAGGGAGTGCCACACAGCCTCTTGTAGATAGCGCCACACAGCCCCCTGGTAGGGAGTGCCACACAGCCCCTTGGTAGGGAGTGCCACACAGCCCCTTGGTAGGGAGTGCCACACAGCCTCTTGTTGATAGCGCCACACAGCCCCCTGGTAGGGAGTGCCACACAGCCCCTTGGTAGGGAGTGCCCCACAGCCTCCAGCTCTATGATGTGTCCAGCATTTGGCTCTTATTTTGTTAATCGACTGGAACCAAGAGCACCACCTTGCCCAGTTTTGGGCCTGGACCAGCTACTCTTAAGTATAGGTAAAAGTAGGGAGCGTTCTATCTGAACCATTGTCTAGCGTGGACCCACCAGTCATCACTGGACAGATGGCAACGAGGAGCACTGCTGGCTGCCCAGAGGAACAACCTTCCTATAAATGTTAAAAGTGACTTTATTAGTGAAACAAACACACAGTTGTGATCACTGCAGATACAATAAAGCCTCTTATTTCAGATGATCAAGTCAGGGTTTGATAAATGTGTTTCCCTAAAATTCATTTTCCAGAGAGAGCGTGAGAAAGTTCCTCCCTCAGGCCACAACGATCATTCACTGACTGTATCAGCTGCCGCCTGTGATTGAGTGCCTCTCCTGGATGCATATGTAACTGAATATGTATTTTGCATAAATAAATATGTAAAAAGCATTTTTCTGCACGTGAATCGTCTATTTTCCTATTGTAGGCAAAGATGAGAAAGATATCCGTCATTTATCACAACTGCACCTTTGTGCCCCAGGAATCACAGGATTCAGAGAACTGTACGCAGTATTTTCAGCATTGTAACACGCCGCACATCCCGGGTCCTGAAATCAAGATCTCATAAGGCTGAAAATCTACAGAAACGAACACTAGAAGCAGCTGAGAAGACAAGCGGGAAACTTCCCAAATGTCTCCTGTTATTAAGAAGATACTTGCAAGGAAAGGAAGCCGCCCTCCTGGGAACTGTCCCCTGCTTCAGAGAAGACGCTCTACACTATGGAAAATACTCTAATCCAGAGAAAACATCTCATCCAGTGCAATCTCATTTCATAATATAGTTATTTCTATTCTCAACCATACAGTATATTCCATAGGCGATCCATAATGCACCAAAGCGTTATAATACATACTGTACCACAATGTAGAGTCCACATGAGCCCCTGCAATACTGTCACAGAACATCAAACATCGCTGCAGCCCCTGCTTTTTCAGTGTCTACACAGAGCTCGCACTGTGGATTTGCATTTTGGGAAGTCTCTTTGCACTAAGCATTGCATGTCATCTGATGAAGGAAAAAGTAACTGTTTCCCCTTCATTATGGGAGCCGAGCTTAGTGTCTGTCCACAAGATTGCTGACTGTTTCTAATAACAAACAGCTCTGGAGTATAATACAGGATATAACTCAGGATCAGTACAGGATAAGTAATGTATGTACACAGTGACTCCACCAGCAGAATAGTGAGTGCAGCTCTGGAGTATAATACAGGATATAACTCGGGATCAGTACAGGATAAGTAATGTAATGTATGTACACAGTGACTCCACCAGCAGAATAGTGAGTGCAGCTCTGGAGTATAATACAGGATGTAACTCAGGATCAGTACAGGATAAGTAATGTAATGTATGAACACAGTGACTCCACCAGCAGAATAGTGAGTGCAGCTCTGGAGTATAATACAGGATGTAACTCAGGATCAGTACAGGATAAGTAATGTATGTACACAGTGACTCTACCAGCAGAATAGTGAGTGCAGCTCTGGAGTATAATACAGGATGTAACTCAGGATCAGTACAGGATAAGTAATGTAATGTACACAGTGACTCCACCAGCAGAATAGTGATTGTAGCTCTGGAGTATAACACAGGATGTAAAACAGGATCAGTACAGGATAAGTAATGTAATGTATGTACGTACACAGTGACTCCACCAGCAGAATAGTGAGTCCAGCTCTGGAGTATAATACAGGATATAACTCGGGATCAGTACAGGATAAGTAATGTAATGTATGTACACAGTGACTCCACCAGCAGAATAGTGAGTGCAGCTCTGGAGTATAATACAGGATATAACTCAGGATCAGTACAGGATAAGTAATGTAATGTATGTACACAGTGACTCCACCAGCAGAATAGGGAGTACAGCTCTGGAGTATAATACAGAATATAACTCAGGATCAGTACAGGATAAGTAATGTATGTACACAGTGACTCCACCAGCAGAATAGTGAGTGCAGCTCTGGAGTATAATACAGGATGTAACTCAGGATCAGTACAGGGTAAGTAATGTAATGTATGTACACAGTGACTCCACCAGCAGAATAGTGAGTGCAGCTCTGGAGTATAATACAGGATGTAACTCAGGATCAGTACAGGATAAGTAATGTATGTACACTGTGACTCCACCAGCAGAATAGTGAGTGCAGCTCTGGAGTATAATACAGGATGTAACTCAGGATCAGTACAGGATAAGTAATGTAATGTATGTACACAGTGACTACCAGCAGAATAGTGAGTGCAGCTCTGGAGAGCTTTAAATAGAAGCACAATATTGAGCTTAGGACTGTGAAGCTGGAGTTTGGAGCTCCCTTTTACCGACCTAACATTAGCCTGAGTAGTCTGCGGGGGAGCTGAATGGTGGAGCCTGGCCTTGTACCTGGCGGCCGTTCTTTCTCTGGTCATTGACTTGACATTAAGCACATGCAGGGCCGCTGCACAAACAACACTCTGCTCCTGTTACTATAACGACAGGACACGCAGCCCCGGGACGCCATCGACTCCACAGCCATGGCAGTCAGACATTTCCGTAATCAAAAACTAGGTTTCCGTGCGGAGCGCACTCAGCCTAAAAGAAAGATTCACAGCTCAGGAAAAAGCGATGGCTGGTCAAGGAATATGATAACCGTTCTTCACCAGGTTGCAGACCCCTAAAATAAGGGGCTTTTTAGAACAAAACCTGAGAGAGTATGACGCTAATAATAAAACCTAATGCAAAAATTGATGGTCCTAAAGCTCTGCCGGCATAAATATACAATGTAGCGCCATGTTTACAACATGGTCGCATTTTAGAGTCGGCAACAACTCCCTGTGGTTCTAACTAAGGTTAGATAATCGTAGAGCGCTACCGCTTTAAGTTATATCGTGCCTTATACTCCAGTCACATCCAAAGCAAAATATACATTTCGGCAGGTCTTCTCCACTTTCAGTCATGTGGCCAGACATCTGATCTCAATCCTGGTTTTTACACGCAGTTACTACTGCAACATTTTATTCACTATTGAAGACAATGGGGCTAAAACGCCACAAAATTCTTCTTGAATGGGGTTCTCCATTTAGATTTATCTTTAAAAAAAAATAATGTGCTTAAAATGACAGCAACAGATGGAGAAAGACCTGGCTTAAAGGGGTTGTCCAGTCCCTAAAAATGTATGGTTTATCTGTAGGATAGGCCATAAATAGCTGATGGGTCGGGGTCCGGCTCCTGGGACCCCCACCTAATAGCTGTTTTTAAGGGGCAGTTTACCTTTAATTTCTACTTGCTCACTGTGAATTGCGGGAATGGTTGTAGTGGCGATTCACAGGTATTGCAGCTTTCTCCCGTTGAAGTGAATGAGAAGGAGGCTGCAATACCTGTGGATCACCTCTAAACACGTGTCGGTGATTCACAGTGAGTAAGTAGAAGTGAAAGGGAAGCAGCCCCTTCAAAATATCTGATCAGTGTGGTCCCGGGAGTCGGACCCCAAGCCATCAGCCATTGATGGCTTATCCTGAGGATAGGTCATTAATATTTAGGGACTGAAAAAGCCCTTTAAATCTGCCAATATACATAAGATTAATGTCCTTCGAAACGGCCCATTTTGGCCAACTATCATTTGAAAATTATACGTGAACGATCGTTGGCGATTGTCAGTGGCAGACTATTGTCTTTCTAGAATGTCAAGTATCAGGTTGAATTTTTTGGGTCGTGGTCAGCTGAAAATCCATGTATTGCCGGGTCAGATAGATTCTGCCGATCATTTGACACTTTGCGCAAATCAAAACTTAAGCCTTGTCAAGTCTCCTTCTCGACCCCCAAGTCAGTGGTAATTCTGCCTTGAGCTGCTAAAGCTTTAACCCCTTCACGCACCGGGACGTCCTGGTGCAGTGGGAGAAGTACGGAGCGCGCTCCATACGGCGCGGGTATCAGCTGTGATCACAGCTGACACCCGGGACTAACGGCCAGGAACAGTGATCGCGCTGTTCCTAGCCGTTTAACCCCTAAAATGCTGCGGTCAATTGCGACTGCAGCATCTGAGGCGTTGAAAAGAGGGGGACGGCCCCCTCTGACAGCTCTTTTATAAAGACGGCCCCCAAGGTCTGCCTTTACCCTGCCTCTCTTAATAAAAATGACTATACACTGCAACACATCAGTATTGCAGTGTATTGTACCAGCGCTGGTTCAAGTCCCCTGAGGGGACTAATGAAATGTGTTAAAAAAAATACAAAAAAAAAACCTTTTCCTATTTTTTCTCTAAAGTAATGTCAAAAATGAAAAACAAACAAAATTGGATTTGCTGCGTCCATAAAAGTTTGAACTATTACAATATAGCGATACTTAACGCGCACGATGAACCGCGTAAAAAAAAAAACACATTTAAAAACACCAAAATAATGTTGTTTTTTTAGTCAACTTAGCTATAAAAATTTTTTTTACAAAAAGTGATCAAAAAGTTGTATGTACTAATAAAAACCATAGGTCGTTCCGCAAAAATAAGCCCCCAAAAAAGTTCTGGCTCTCAGAATGTGGTGAAACAAAAGTAAAATATAAAAAAAATATATAAATTTGATATCACCGTATTCGTATTGAGCCACAGAATAAAGGTAAGTTGTCGTTTTTACAGCACGGTGAAAGCGGTTAAAATGTAACCCAAAAAACAATGGAGGAATTGCAGTTTTTGCCAATTTCAGGCCACATTTTTTTTCCCAGTTTCCCAGTATATTATATGGTACTTTAAATGGTGCCAATAGAAATGCCAACTCCTCGCAAAAGATAAGCCCTCACACCGCTCTATTGACGGAAAAATAAAAGAGTAATGGCTCTTGGAAGGCGGGGAGTGAAAAACAAAAATGAAAAAAAAAGGGTCGTGTCCTTAAGGGGTTAATGCAGTCAAGGAGACATTCGCCGGCCCGATCCATCTCTCCTCTATAAATAATCAGACTTTTAGCATTTGCTTTGCAGGAAATACAGGTCGAAATATTGAAACGTCCAAAGTAACAAAAACAGTCAGAAATGTTTCTTTATTGAGCGCAAACTTTGTTTTTGTCACATTTGTGGCTCCAATTATGAAGGGCTTGTAATGGTCGCTGTCCCTCTAATCCATTAAGATCTTTCCAGTAACAAAGAGCTGGATGCAGCTGGCACAAGGTCACGACTGACTCACCAGAATTACTTTGGACAAAGTTTCTGCTAATACAAATGAAAAGTAGCCGTCTTGGCTTTTAGTTATGACATGCAGCCTTTCTATTGCCAGGAAAACATCAATATCCTCCGTCCGTCAAAGCAAAACACTAGACGGTTGTACGGTTATTTAGATGAAGCGCTCACAGAACTATCTGTACATCCAAGTATATGGGCCAGGCCTACGTGTGGGTAGACGAGGCCGGCACCAGATGAACCAGCACGGTAA
Organism: Rhinoderma darwinii; assembly: GCF_050947455.1. Taxonomy (NCBI): domain Eukaryota; kingdom Metazoa; phylum Chordata; class Amphibia; order Anura; family Rhinodermatidae; genus Rhinoderma; species Rhinoderma darwinii. Next base: position 105,483,758 of record NC_134696.1, read on the forward strand.
TTAAAGGGCCAGTCTAGTATTTTATAAATAAAGCTTCATCCTTTACAACTTTCTGTTCACACCCAAGTTAATTATTGTCCGTCAGGCTTCAGTTGCTTTTTAAGGTTAGGGTACGTTCACACCCAGAATCAAATATGGCTGAAAATGGGAGCGGTTTTCAGAGAAAAAAGCCTCTGATTTCCAGCCGTTTTTTAAGCTGAAACTTTTTTTTTGAGGCGGTTCTTTGGAGCCATTTTTGGAGCGGTTTTTCTATTGACACAATGAAAATCAGCTTAAAAAACGGCTCAAGAAGAAACGTCGCCGTAAAAAGATGCCTCGTCTGAACGAAACGCCATATTTCCCATTGAATTCAATGGGCAGATGTTTGTAGGCGTAAAGCTAACGTTTTTTCAGGCGTATTTCTGGGCATTTATGACCTGAAATATGCCTGAAAACACAGCGTGTGAACATACCCTCAGAATAGCGTAGCACGCTGCAGTATTATATCCAGCAAAAAAACTCATACATGACTGATCCATTATAAGTCAATGGAGGAAAAAAGGATCCCTCATAACGGCAAGTGTGAACAGAGCCTAACCTTTTTCCATCTCTACTTGCTGTTACTGAATAGGGACAATCTTAACATGCAAAAACTGAAAATCTATCCTGACCTAATTCTTCTCACAGCTGATTGTTTGCTACAATTGTATCCAGTCTAGATGATCCTATGTGAGTGAAACCAGGGAACGACAATGGCGGCATAAGTGACTGGCCCTTGTCCCGCTTTCTTTTGTTGATGTAATTCTCAACGCAATTGTGGAGAGAAGAGCCAAAAGAGAGATGGTTGTCCCCTGAGCTGGCCCCTCTACCCATGGGTCCACTCCGCTTCGTAGGCTGATTCCGAGGTACACATGCCCGTGGCTCATGGGTGGAATGAGCGATGGAGGTCGTAGGCCCCTTACCACCCAATGTTGTGTGTCTGATAGATTTGAGCAGAATAAACATATTGCACTTGAGTAGCATTTATCTCACATTTGCCACGTAAAAATCGTATATAAAGAAGAACTAGTGAGATTTATAGTGTCATGTCCTCCAATTCATGGACGATCTCCCCCAGAACTGAAGACACAAGCCGAGAGAGACCGAGAATCTGTAAGTAACATGAGATTGTGCTGCAGGGCTCTGGAGCGAGTTGGGAACATCTGCTTGGATAAAGACCTCCTCGCACCAGGGCTGGAGAAAGAAGACATTTTAGTTCCATTAAACCCTTGCGGTTTTCTCCCGGCAGGAAAAGCATCATTGGGATATTCATTTAACCCCCTTATGTGTCCAGATTACCTGCAATGCAGTTCTGCAGACTCCTATCTCTTTGAGAGAAGATATTACATTCCTGGTCACACTGCGCCGGGAAAAAAATACGAGGAATGCTTCACAGGTATTTCAATACTTTAAAAAAAATGCAACATGATTGCTGCTTCTGGAACATCTGCTGGAGTGGGGAAGATGACGCATTCGCAAAAGATTTTTCTAATTAAATGCCAAAAATAAAATAAGCAAAATTCCAACTTGCTGCAGCCGCTGTGATAGGACAGAACACAAAGATGACTATTGCCTGCAAACCAGATGATGCCTGGAGGTAGCGTCACGCCATGGCCAAGCCACAAGTCACTGACATATAACATGTGGCTGCTGCAGTAAAAGACTGGAATAGACAGAACAGTGAAACTGCACCCCAAAAACGAAGCAGCAAAATACACCCAGAGATCTTCGTCATCATCAGTCATCATTCATGAAGCTCAAACCTTTGATGACCAATATGTCTGCTGATCAGCATTGGGTAATATGTTCTACCCCATCTACATTCAATGTATTCACAGGGACTTCAGACACACATTATGGTTTCATCGCATCCAAATGTATATAGGTAAATACACAGACTTTCCATAAAACTGTAGGGACAGATGTTCAGGTCCATAAAACCGTCGTATGACCAGTAATGGAAGTACATCTCGGTATCTCCTGTATATAATTATATATGTACAGCTGGTATAAGTTATACATCTTCTGTATATAGTGATATGGAGCATGCTGGTATAACCTGGGTATCTTCTGTATATAATTATATATGTACAGCTGGTATAAGTTATACATCTTCTTGTATATAGTGATATGGAGCATGCTGGTATAACCTGGGTATCTTCTGTATATAATTATATATGTACAGCTGGTATAAGTTATACATCTTCTTGTATATAGTGATATGGAGCATGCTGGTATAACCTGGGTATCTTCTGTATATAATTATATATGTACAGCTGGTATAAGTTATACATCTTCTTGTATACAGTGATATGGAGCATGCTGGTATAACCTGGGTATCTTCTGTATATAATTATATATGTACAGCTGGTATAAGTTATACATCTTCTTGTATATAGTGATATGGAGCATGCTGGTATAACCTGGGTATCTTCTGTATATAATTATATATGTACAGCTGGTATAAGTTATACATCTTGTATATAGTGATATGGAGCATGCTGGTATAACCTGGGTATCTTCTGTATATAATTATATATGTACAGCTGGTATAAGTTATACATCTTCTTGTATATAGTGATATGGAGCATGCTGGTATAACCTGGATATCTTCTGTATATAATTATATATGTACTGCTGGTATAAGTTATACATCTTCTTGTATACAGTGATATGGAGCATGCTGGTATAACCTGGGTATCTCCTGTATATAATTATATATGTACAGCTGGTATTAGTTATACATCTTCTTGTATATAGTGATATGGAGCATGCTGATATAACCTGGGTATCTTCTGTATATAATTATATATGTACAGCTGGTATAAGTTATACATCTTCTTGTATATAGTGATATGGAGCATGCTGGTATAACCTGGGTATCTTCTGTATATAATTATATATGTACAGCTGGTATAAGTTATACCTCTTCTTGTATGTAGTGATATGGAGCATGCTGGTATAACCTGGGTATCTTCTGTATATAATTATATATGTACAGCTGGTATAAGTTATACATCTTCTTGTATATAGTGATATGGAACATGCTGGTATAACCTGGGTATCTTATGTATATAATTATATATGTACAGCTGGTATAAGTTATACATCTTCTTGTATATAGTGATATAGAGCATGCTGGTATAACCCGGGTATCTTCTGTATATAATTATATATGTACAGCTGGTATAAGTTATACATCTTCTTGTATATAGTGATATGGAGCATGCTGGTATAACCTGGGTATCTTCTGTATATAATTATATATGTACAGCTGGTATAAGTTATACATCTTCTTGTATATAGTGATATGGAACATGCTGGTATAACCTGGGTATCTTATGTATATAATTATATATGTACAGCTGGTATAAGTTATACATCTTCTTGTATATAGTGATATAGAGCATGCTGGTATAACCCGGGTATCTTCTGTATATAATTATATATGTACAGCTGGTATAAGTTATACATCTTCTTGTATATAGTGATATGGAGCATGCTGGTATAACCTGGGTATCTTCTGTATATAATTATATATGTACAGCTGGTATAAGTTATACATCTTCTTGTATATAGTGATATGGAGCATGCTGGTATAACCTGGGTATCTTCTGTATATAATTATATATGTACAGCTGGTATAAGTTATACATCTTCTTGTATATAGTGATATGGAACATGCTGGTATAACCTGGGTATCTTATGTATATAATTATATATGTACAGCTGGTATAAGTTATACATCTTCTTGTATATAGTGATATAGAGCATGCTGGTATAACCCGGGTATCTTCTGTATATAATTATATATGTACAGCTGGTATAAGTTATACATCATCTTGTATATAGTGATATGGAGCATGCTGGTATAACTCGGGTATCTCCTGTATATAATTATATATGTACAGCTGGTATAAGTTATACATCTCCTTGTATATAGTGATATGGAGCATGCTGGTATAACCCGGGTATTTCTGTATATAATTATATATGTACAGCTGGTATAAGTTATACATCTTCTTGTATATAGTGATATGGAGCATGCTGGTATAACCTGGGTATCTTCTGTATATAATTATATATGTACAGCTGGTATAAGTTATACATCTTCTTGTATATAGTGATATGGGGCATGCTGGTATAACCTGGGTATCGCCTGTATATAATTATATATGTACATCTGGTATACGTTATACATCTTCTTGTATATAGTGATATGGAGCATGCTGGTATAACCTGGGTATCTTCTGCATATAATTATATATGTACAGCTATTATAAGTTATACATCTTCTTTTATATAGTGATATGGAGCATGCTGGTATAACCTGGGTATCTTCTGTATATAATTATATATGTACAGCTGGTATAAGTTATACATCTTCTTGTATATAGTGATATGGAGCGTGCTGGTATAACCTGGGTATCTTCTGCATATAATTATATATGTATAGCTGGTATAAGTTATACATCTTCTTATATATAGTGATATGGAGCATGCTGGTATAACCTGGGTATCTTCTGTATATAATTATATATGTACAGCTGGTATAAGTTATACATCTTCTTGTATATAGTGATATGGAGCATGCGGGTATAACCTGGGTATCTTCTGTATATAATTATATATGTACAGCTGGTATAAGTTATACATCTTCTTGTATATAGTGATATGGAGCATGCTGGTATAACCTGGGTATCTTGTGTATATAATTATATATGTACACCTGGTATAAGTTATACATCTTCTTGTATATAGTGATATGGAGCATGCTGGTATAACCTGGGTATCTTCTGTACATAATTATATATGTACAGCTGGTATAAGTTATACATCTTCTTGTATATAGTGATATGGAGCATGCTGGTATAACCTGGATATCTTCTGTATATAATTATATATGTACTGCTGGTATAAGTTATACATCTTCTTGTATATAGTGATATGGAGCATGCTGGTATAACCTGGGTATCTTCTGTATATAATTATATATGTACAGCTGGTATAAGTTATACATCTTCTTGTATATAGTGATATGAAGCATGCTTGTATAATCTGGGTATCTTCTGTATATAATTATATATGTACAGCTGGTATAAGTTATACATCTTCTTGTATAAAGTGATATGAAGCATGCTTGTATAATCTGGGTATCTTCTGTATATAATTATATATGTACAGCTGGTATAAGTTATACATCTTCTTGTATATAGTGATATGGAGCATGCTGGTATAACCTGGGTATCTTCTGTATATAATTATATATGTACTGCTGGTATAAGTTATACATCTTCTTGTATATAGTGATATGGAGCATGCTGGTATAACCTGGGTATCTTCTGTATATAATTATATATGTACACCTGGTATAAGTTATACATCTTCTTGTATATAGTGATATGGAGCATGCTGCTATAACCTGGGTATCTTCTGTATATAATTATATATGTACAGCTGGTATAAGTTATACATCTTCTTGTATATAGTGATATGGAGCATGCTGGTATAACTCGGGTATCTCCTGTATATAATTATATATGTACAGCTGGTATAAGTTATACATCTTCTTGTATACAGTGATATGGAGCATGCTGGTATAACCTGGGTATCTTCTGTATATAATTATATATGTACAACTGGTATAAGTTATATATCTTCTTGTATATAGTGATATGGAGCATGCTCGTATAACCTGGGTATCTTCTGTATATAATTATATATGTACAGCTGGTATAAGTTATACATCATGTATATAGTGATATGGGGCATGCTGGTATAACCTGGGTATCTTCTGTATATAATTATATATGTACAGCTGGTATAAGTTATACATCTTCTTGTATATAGTGATATGGAGCATGCTGGTATAACCTGGGTATCTCCTGTATATAATTATATATGTACAGCTGGTATAAGTTATACATCTTCCTGTATATAGTGATATGGAGCATGCTGGTATAACCTGGGTATCTTCTGTATATAATTATATATGTACAGCTGGTATAGGTTATACATCTTCTTGTATATAGTGATATGGAGCATGCTGGTATAACCTGGATATCTTCTGTATATAATTATATATGTACTGCTGGTATAAGTTATACATCTTCTTGTATATAGTGATATGGAGCATGCTGGTATAACCTGGGTATCTTCTGTATATAATTATATATGTACAGCTGGTATAAGTTATACATCTTCTTGTATATAGTGATATGGAGCATGCTGGTATAACCTGGGTATCTTCTGTATATAATTATATATGTACAGCTGGTATAAGTTATACATCTTCTTGTATATAGTGATATGGAGCATGCTGGTATAACCTGGGTATCTCCTGTATATAATTATATATGTACAGCTGGTATAACCTGGGTATCTTCTGTATATAATTATATATGTACAGCTGGTATAACCTGGGTATCTTCTGTATATAATTATATATGTACAGCTGGTATAAGTTATACATCTTCCTGTATATAGTGATATGGAGCATGCTGGTATAACCTGGGTATCTCTTGTATATAATTATATATGTACAGCTGATATATGTTATACATCTTCTTGTATATAGTGATATGGAGCATGCTGGTATAACCTGGGTATCTTCTATATATAATTATATATGTACAGCTGGTATAAGTTATACATCTTCTTGTATATAGTGATATGGAGCATGCTGGTATAACCTGGGTATCTTCTGTATATAATTATATATGTACAGCTGGTATAACCTGGGTATCTTCTGTATATAATTATATATGTACAGCTGGTATAAGTTATACATCTTCTTGTATATAGTGATATGGAGCATGCTGGTATAACCTGGGTATCTCCTGTATATAATTATATATGTACAGCTGGTATAAGTTATACATCTTCTTGTATATAGTGATATGGAGCATGCTGGTATAACCTGGGTATCTTCTGTATATAATTATATATGTACAGCTGGTTTAAGTTATACATCATCTTGTATATAGTGATATGGAGCATGCTGCTATAACCTGGGTATCTCCTGTATATAATTATATATGTACAGCTGGTATAACCTGGGTATCTTCTGTATATAATTATATATGTACAGCTGGTATAAGTTATACATCTTCTTGTATATAGTGATATGGAGCATGCTGGTATAACCTGGGTATCTCCTGTATATAATTATATATGTACAGCTGGTATAAGTTATACCTCTTCTTGTATATAGTGATTTGGAGCATGCTGGTATAACCTGGGTATCTCCTGTATATAATTATATATGGACAGCTGGTATAAGTTATACATCTTCCTGTATATAGTGATATGGCGCATGCTGGTATAACCTGGGTATCTCCTGTATATAATTATATATGTACAGCTGGTATAAGTTATACCTCTTCTTGTATATAGTGATATGGAGCATGCTGGTATAACCTGGGTATCTCCTGTATATAATTATATATGGACAGCTGGTATAACCTGGGTATCTTCTGTATATAATTATATATTTATAGCTGGTATAACCTGGGTATCTCCTGTATGTACAGCTGGTACTTATCATTTTGTCATGTTTTCTTATGGTACCATAATGTCCGGTAACAACAGATCCGCAGCTCAGAGATGACTTTGCATTAATAATAATGTACACAATTGTATCTGCTGACAGCCTACACTGAGTTAATTTCCCTGATAGACGCTTATTTTAGGTCTTCCGGAGCTGTAGAAGATTTCTTTTTAGCTATTAATCTTCTCAATTTTTAAATGCAGAATGAACACAAATCGAGCTGAATGTGCGACGCGGTTATATGGGGCTATTGATGGATGACTTCTGTGCTCTGATGATGTTGCTGGATCTCTGTATACATACAACTAATCCCACTATCCAATATTTGATGTTCTCAGAAGGGTTTTAATAAAGCAATTTTATATATTATTCCGTGCACCTGGCAGTTAACAAATAGACATAAAGCGATGAATCACGAGCCCTGAGAAACATTCTGGATTTTTCTGACTAGAAGACGCACTTTGTAGCTGAAACAAAAACTGTTCTGTAATATATTTGTATCCATCAACTCTTATTATACGGCGGCTTTTCTACTTTTAATTCATCTGAACTTGGGAGCGTCTTACAGTCACATGGTCCCTTTGAAAAAATTGCTATAGTCATATGCTGCGTCCCTGGTAGGGACTTAAGTGATAAGCCATAAACTGGGTATTGTAAATGTTTTAATGCTGCCATACTGATAGGACGGCGCGGATCATCTCGCCATAGGCTTACCATGAATATGGTAATATTGACCGTAAAGCTTCTCGGAAACACTGACGGACTTGCTATGGCGGGATGACGTGAAGATTGTGACTTTATTCAGACGAACGAGTGTAAACGAGTCGCCGCTTCACAGATCACTCATAGAATTGAGTCTATTGAGGGATCCGTGAAACCGGACAAAAATAGGACATGTCTTTTTTCACGAGCCCTTTACACGGTCCGTTAAAACAACGGCCGTGTGAACAGCCCCATTGAAATACACGCAGCCATGCGACGGACGTTAAAAAAATGTCCGTCACAAGGGCGATATTTGCGTCCGTCTGAATAAGCCCCATCAACGCAGACAGATGCTGAATCGGTTAAAGGATATTGATTTTGGAGGTAACATTGTTCCATGCCGGCTGCTGACCAGGTCGCGATAACAATTTTTTACCTTCATGGTCCACATGTGAAAATTTCAATTTTGGGAATTATTGGTCCTTGAATCGAAATTAGAGCCACAGAAAAAGCAGCAATAACACAATTATACAGCAGTTGCAGCAGGCTGCGGGGCGTCTCGTCTCACGGCCGTCAGTGAATATTAACAATAACCAATGATATTTAGAAGTGTAAAGCAATGCGCGTCGTCCGCAGCCGCTCACACAAATCTCCTGACTGAGGTCCCACAGATAATGTTACTACCTCGCATACGGAGGCTCCTCGGCTGCCGTGTAATTGGAGTGGAGCCTCCGGCGACAGGAGAACATACAACAACCAAACAAGATTAATTTTGCGGCAAGGAGAAGCAATGAGAGGGCAGTAATGGTGGAGAGCCCGGATGGGGATCGTTTGCCTAATGAGCAGAAGACGACTCTGCATCACCCCCGGAGATATTAGCATTAATAAATGGGATTACATTGACCTCGTTCTATCTGCTTACACTTCCAAAAACCTGTCCCGTGATGCTCATTGAAATAAGTGAACACTTTGCTTTTACAATCTTATTAAATCAGTGCGTCCCCTACGGAGATCCGGCAGGTGGCAGCGTGCACAATATTTATGTGGAGTAGACCACTGCCCTTAGCAACAAATATAAAAACCCCACAATAGTACAAAACTGCAAATCCAACACTGAATAAGGCTCAGTCTTCACTCTAGTTCTACATTTCGGTTTATGAACCAGGAGGCTCGGGAGGAACAGTTAAGGGGAGCGCTGCAGTTCTAAGAGGACAAGTGACAAAAAAGGGGTTAAATGGTAAATTATAGCTCTGCTTACTGCTCATCATGACATCTACGAGGGACAGCCTGGAATAGCCAAGTGATTTCCTAAGAATTTAAAATGAAACTTCATTAAATCTCAACAAATCTGGTCTGCGGTCCTGATGCCGGACCTGTTTTTTTTTCATAATAAGATCTCTGCCTGAATTTCCTTTGGCTGTTACATTGAGCAGTCTATAGCTGCATCAGATGACAATCAGAGATCTCCATCATCTTGTAGGATCTATTGTTCGGAGAGATCCTCTGACTCCATCTCATCCCCTGTAGATCTATGGCCATAATGTCCTCCAACAAGTTTAGGCCTCATGAACACAAACTTATTTTTTTCCTCCCGTAAATACTGGCGTAAATACGGGTCCTTTGTCACATGTATTGGACCCGCATTCCACCAATATTTACAGACTCGTGCCCGTAAATACGGATCCGTTGTCACCAGTATTCCACCAATATTTACGGACCCGTTTTCTCTGCACTAATCGGCAGCCCCTTCTCTCTATCAGTGCTGGATAGAGGAAAGGGGCAGCCCTTTCGGGCAGAGTTTCCACAGCGATTCAAAGTAAAATAAGTTCATACGTACCCCAGCCGTTGTCTTGGTGATGAGTCCCTCTTTTGACATCCAATCCGACCTCCCTGGATGACGCGGCAGTCCATGTGACTGCTGCAGCCTTTGATTGGTCTGTGATTGGCTGCGGTGGTCACATGGGATGAAACGTCATCCCGGGAGGCCGGACTTGAGGAAGAAGCAGGGAGTTCTGGGTAAGTTAACTTTTAATATTATTAACTCCAGCGGTAGTCACTGTCCCGGGTGCTGAAAGAGTTACTGCCGATCGTTTAACTCTTTCAGCACCCTGGACAGTGACTATTTACTGAGGTCACCTAGCAACGCTCCCGTAATTACGGGTGCACACAAGTAGCCACCCATAATTACGGGAGCCCCATAGACTTCTATGGGCCTACCCGCGCCATAATTACGGCCTGAAATAGGACATGTTCCATATTTTTCGACGGTCCGGGCACCTTCCCGTAAGCAAACTGGAAGGTACCTATGGCCAATAGAAGTCTATGGGCCTGTAATTACGGGCGTTTTTACGTTAGTGTGCATGGGGCCTTACAGATGGGAGCCAGCAAATGATGCTGCTTCCTGCCGCCGGTGTCATTTCTGCAATCAATAGGTGGATTATAATATTCTAATAAACAGGTTAGATTTGAGCAGCGTAGAAGTGCAGCATTATATGATCAGTGATAGGTCATGTGGTGCAAAGTAAAATAAGAGATGTAGAGCAGCCAGAACTGAAGATTTGGGGTATTTCCTCATCCTCCTGTTGGTTTCTGTAACCGTTCATGTCCCCTCCACACTTGCGGAGTTGGCAGCTCTTCCTATCTTGAGGTCACGGTTGTGTGTTCAGATCCAATCAGAAGTCTCCCCCGTTGCTCCTCCTCCCCTCAGTGACAAGCTGCAGCTGCATCCCCCACCTCCCAGTCTTCTATTTACTGTTTTACAGTAGATGGATTTTTCAGTGACTGAGGAGGTTTGTGAACATTTAAATAGAGCCTGCAGACAGGGAGAAGGAAACTACAGGCTGCTGGGAAATAATGAAGATGCCACTGCCCTGATTTATGGAGCATTTATAGATACACTTTGGACAGAATAGCTACAAAGTTGCAACTTTGCGTTAAATATCCATGAAGCTGAATGATTTATCCAGCCCTTTGCCTTATTTACGAACATTAATATTGGCTGCATGATGGTCAAGGATCGATGGTGAAATAATTGAGACATTTTTGTGCCTATTAAATGTGTTCCAGTCCCTCCAGTTCTCTGCTTTCAAGAGCTGGCTGTCATCCAGGACGTATAGATTGCCGGTAACATTGTGGCGACTTCATTAGCGCTCATTACTGTTGGTGTGTGAATATTTCGCTGACCTCCCCGACCCGTGTCTCTTTCTAAGGCCTCTGTGAATCTGGATTTCCCTTCTGTTACAAAAATACATTGCAGGTAATTACATTTCATGTCCATAAGAAAACAGGATTTTTCAAAATACAGATGTCAAATTTATCAGCAGATGGCGAGGGAGCCGCAAACACTTTAGAGTTGACCTCAGACCTGTCAAAGTTTTAATTACGTTCCTCTAGCTTTGCCTGAAACCAATTCTTGGTTAACAAGAAAACACAAAAAAAAAGAGAAAACCTGAGCAGTTGCTTCATACATGAGCCGCGAAGGAAGCCCAGCCGTGTTATCTCCGGTCTCTTTGCCCGAAGCCCAGGTCTGCGAGTCATGGCCTGGTCTGCGAGTCATGGCCTGGTCTGCGAGTCATGGCCTGGTCTGGTCTGCGAGTCATGGCCTGGTCTGGTCTGCGAGTCATGGCCTGGTCTGGTCTGCGAGTCATGGCCTGGTCTGGTCTGCGAGTCATGGCCTGGTCTGGTCTGCGAGTCATGGCCTGGTCTGGTCTGCGAGTCATGGCCTGGTCTGGTCTGCGAGTCATGGCCTGGTCTTGTCTGCGAGTCATGGCCTGGTCTTGTCTGCGAGTCATGGCCTGGTCTGGTCTGCGAGTCATGGCCTGGTCTGGTCTGCGAGTCATGGCCTGGTCTGGTCTGCGAGTCATGGCCTGGTCTGGTCTGCGAGTCATGGCCTGGTCTGGTCTGCGAGTCATGGCCTGGTCTGGTCTGCGAGTCATGGCCTGGTCTGGTCTGCGAGTCATGGCCTGGTCTTGTCTGCGAGTCATGGCCTGGTCTTGTCTGCGAGTCATGGCCTGGTCTGGTCTGCGAGTCATGGCCTGGTCTGGTCTGCGAGTCATGGCCTGGTCTGGTCTGCGAGTCATGGCCTGGTCTGGTCTGCGAGTCATGGCCTGGTCTGGTCTGCGAGTCATGGCCTGGTCTGGTCTGCGAGTCATGGCCTGGTCTGGTCTGCGAGTCATGGCCTGGTCTGGTCTGCGAGTCATGGCCTGGTCTGGTCTGCGAGTCATGGCCTGGTCTGGTCTGCGAGTCATGGCCTGGTCTGGTCTGCGAGTCATGGCAACGTACAGATGCTTGGTGGAGTCGATATAGATGCAGTCTCAATGGTTTATGTGGAGTGAGCACAGGAAGGATCTCAGTGGATACGATTTTCATTATATAGTTTGAGTTGTTACTCTGGTCAGAATTATATCCAGGACCCCAGTTCCTTTACATCCGGTTTTGTCACCTTGTTTGGTTATTAGTTACGAAGGGAAAGCAATGACTTCTTCCTGATTTGTCCTGATCTACCGACTCTTTCTAAGCAGCTCGTTGTTTGTGTCATGTGCAGCCAGATTATACAGACAAAGACCGGGGCGAGGCCTGACGCTTAGGCCCTGTTCACACGCAGTTTTTTTGCAGACAGAAAATTCTGCCTGGAAAAATCAGCTCTGGTTTTTTAAGTGTTTTTTGCCGCGTTTTTTCAAGGCTTTTTTTTAGCTATCTCTTCAACAGAAAGATGGAATAACCGCGTCAAATAACGCGTTTATTTCCGTCTCCCATTGATTTCAATGGGGTTTTTGAGGCGGAAAACGGCTTCAGATAGGGCATGGCGGTTCTTTTTGCTGGCGGTAAAAAAAAACGCCTCCACCTCAAATTGAAATCAATGGGAGTCAATTTCGGCCGTTTTTTGCCGCGGTTTCCGCGACAAAAAACTGTGCGAACAGGGCCTTACAGCTTCAACCTTTCTCTAGCAGCATCAGAATTAGGCCAAACCAAGCACGAGCCTCTGATAAGACAGGAGGTGGATATCAAATTACCAGAAACTCCAATAGTCACTGATCATAGTGGTGTCCTAATGACAGAGAAAAAAGCAGATGAGGATTATAATAAATAGCAGGTAAGGTTTCGTTCACATCTGCGTTGGGATTCCGTGCATGGATTTCGTGCGGAATCCAAACTGAAACCATAGGTTTCCGTTTGCATCACCATTGATTTCAATGGTGACGGATCTGATGCAAATGGTTTTCATTTGTCCCCATTGTGCAAGAGTTCAGTCGTTTTGACGGAATAAATAGCGCAATCGACTACGGTATTGATTCCGTCAAAGTGACGGAACCCTTGCGCAACAGTGACAAACGGAAACCATTTGTACCGGATCCGTCACCATTGAAAAAAAACCAAACGGTAATACAAACGGAAATCCATGGTGTCCGTTTGTTTCAGTTTGGATTCCTTATATCGGTTCCCCTGACAGAAAGCTCCAACGGAACCCATGAGTCCTGACGCAGATGTGAACGAAGCCGAAGTGTCACATGCAGATAGTGACTTGTAATGTAACATTTCCTGCTTTCTATAGATTATGATGCAAATTTGGAATGGGACAATAAACTGCCCCTGTCCTTGGTGCTGAAATCTATGACATGGCTCGGGAACACAGGGACTACGTACACGCAGTATACAGCAGAATCTAAGCTGGGTGTATTTGTCATCAGGTCGTCAGCGGTCAGTCTGTCGCCAGATGCTCAGATTTCCATGTATTTATAGTAACATGAGTCATGGAAGTAAATACATAAATCGTCAATGATGCGACAACTTGCGCGGCACATCCGGGTTCTGTCATCTGCTGAGAAGAATGGATACACTATAATGTACGAGGGACTACAACACCCAATATAGCACTGATTATCTTTACATTGCCTCATCAGTAATGTTATGGAGATTTGACATTGCAATATAATCGTCTCCTATGCGTTACAGTGCAAGAAGCAGGGAGGGAAGGGGCCGCAGTTCTAGGTTCTCTCCACTAGTGGAAAAACTCAAGGTCACTGACTGTAGGTCAACAGTGGTGGGGCAGGGAGGAGAACGCGGCCTGTGACAGCTCAACAAACCCTGGAACCCAATAATCTATACTGGCAGGAGCTTTAGCACATAGAGAACTTCTGGTATCCAGATACTTTCTGCTGCCGGCTCCCTGAAAAATTCTCGTTTACATTCAGAGGCCGAAACCTGTAAAGACCTAATACTTCTCATAGCTGAGGGTTTGGTACAATTGAATCCAGTCTAGACAATCCTCTGAAACGATCTGAACACATCAGCTGCACAAATTCCTCTCCTGTCCTGATGGTTTGTTACAATGTATGAGGTGCAGGTAAAATGTATCGGTCCAGATTGTTTCTCTCACATTGTTTAGACTGGATACAATTGTAATGAAACCCTTAGCTGTGAGAAATATTAGGTCAGGATGGATTTTCTGGTTTTTGGATGTAAAGAAATTCCCTATTTTGGTAACAGCAAGCAGAGATCTTGAAAATGGCAAGAAAGCACAAGGTGTGTTTGAAAGCTGTAAATGATGAAGTTTTATTTACAATGTGGTTTTTAGTCTATGGGTGTGAACGAATTCTGAATCACTGACAGAAAACAGATCTTGAAAATGATGAGGAATTGATGTAAAAAAAGTATATTAGAAAGTTAAAGAGCTTGATTTACTTTCGCCCCCGATTCTCCTCTTCTTGATTAAATTCTTTTATGTTTTAATACACAAAGAAACAATTCTTTACAAAAAAAATAGTGATATGAACCCCATACATGTCTCGAGTAGCCTTGATAATTATACGAGCCTCCGATGTGGGTGTAGCATGTGCTCTTCATATAATTACAAGACAACTTGGTAAACCCCAGTGAGCGTGACCCCCATGTTCTCCCATCTTGGACACACTGTTCCACTTCCCGCTGCCTTAATGAGAGAATTACAGATGGAGAATGAGTAGAAGTACATTAATTAACAAGTGCAAGCTCTTGAGGTCAAGTGCAGCTACAGTCAGATCTGTCATAATTAGTCATTTTACGGTTATGCTGCATTTCCTGAGAGAAAGATGATGAGTTTTCAAGTGCGGTTGGAAACTTGGAGAGAAGAGTCGGCTGACACATGAAGAGGCTGAGAACAGTGAGGTGGGTTTAACAAGCGAGAACCGATTCAGTCACTTTTACAATGAGTGGTAAATTGGAAAAACACTTATAAAGAGAGAAGAAGCACTCAACTGCTCAGGCTGATCACAAGCAAGATGGAAGCTCCGTCATAGACCCGTGTCATACAGAATAAACCTGCCGGACAATGGCCCCGGAATATGTGAGAAATTCCAGAATAAGCGCAAGAATATTACCCTTTTAATCTTTCAATATTCTATTTAGCCGGGGTGGATGGGTAACAAGTACTAGTGGCCGCCATTATAAGAGCGATACCCAGCAGACCACCTCCTGCCCACGCTCACTCACAGCTCTGCCTGTGTATGACTCAACTGGAAGCAGAAAAGATCTACACCCCAAATTATGTCAACAGGGAGACCGAGGAGAAATCCTTCTTATCTCTGCACTGAACCCAACTATTTCCCTGTGCCACGGATTATATAAATCACTACAACACCTTTCATCCTATTCAGCTTTCCAAGCTGATTACTCAAGACAGATCAATATCTTTATTTAACAGGCGGTAGACCTGGCACGGTCAAATACTAAAAATTGCCCCGGGCACCTGCTCTTGGACTTGGTCGCTCAATTACCTCAGTGTTCCTTAATGACCCGAGTACCAATATCAGTCAGTAAATGGGAAGTCATTTGCCCCAGTGCAGCCTCCAGGAGGCGCTCCACTATTAGGACTGTTGGTCTTTGTAGGGTAGAAATTGACCTTTGCATTGCTCGAAGTGCTGTCAGTTCCCCGAGTCATAGCATTATACGCCGATAAGCCATAATATTAAAACCATCTGCGTAAGATTGTGTACGTCGCCCTGGTGCCGCCGGCACAGCTCTGCCCCATCGAATCATGAACTCCACTGGACCTCTGATGGTTCCTGTTGTATCTAAAACTAAGACGTCAGCAGCAGATCCTTTATGTCCTGTAGGTTGTGAGTTGCGGCCTCCATGGATCAGACTTCTTTTTCCCACAGATCGATCGGATTGAGATCTGAAGAATTTGGAGAGAAGTCATCACTTTGAAGTGTTTGCCATGGTCCTCCCACCATTCCTGAGCAATGTTTGCAGTGTGGCGGGGGCATCATCCCGTTATCATGAATGTACTTGTCTGCAGCAATGTTTAGGTCGGTGGTACGTCTCACACCCACATGAATGCCAGGACACAAGGTTTCTCAGCAGAACTTTGCCCAGAGCATCCCACTGCCCCCGCCGGCTTGTCTTCTTCCCATAATGCATCCTGGTGTCATCTCGATCCTAGATAAGTAACGCACACGCACCCGGCCGTCCACATGATGTTAAACGTGGTTTATCAGATCAGGCCACAGTCTTCCATTGCTTCATGTCCACGTGTGCATGGACAGGGCACTCTGACCGTCCGCAGCTACACAATGTTCTGACTCCTTTCTATTACAGTTAGCAGCAGCTTTTTAAGCAATTTTTGGTACAGTAGATCTTCTGTGGGATTTGACGAGGCGGGCTAGCCCGTCCCTCCTCGCACATTAATGAGCCTTCGGTGTCCATGACCCTGTCGCCAGTCACCGGTCGTCCTTCCTTGGAGCACTTTTGGTCAGTACTAACCACTGCATACCGGGAACACCCTACAAGACCGGGAACACCCCACAGGACCGGGAACAACCCACAAGACCGGGAACGCCCCACAGGAGCGGGAACAACCCACAAGACCGGGAACGCCCCACAGGACCGGGAACGCCCCACAGGACCGGGAACGCCCCACAGGACCGGGAACGCCCCACAGGACCGGGAACGCCCCACAGGACGGGGAACACCCCACAGGATCGGCTGTTTTGGAGATGCTCTGACCCAGTCGTATAATCATCATAATTTCTCCCGGACAGATCTCTTGCTGCCTTGTCAGGCGCCATTGTAACCAGAGCATCAATGTTATTCACTTCACCTGTTAGTGGTTTTGTTGTTCTGGCTGATCGGTGCACACTATATACCGGCCATAACTTTCTTTTTTAAGTTAATTTCATGAAGAAGAACTGAAAACTACCAGGGACCAATATTTTTGCGTCTTTCCAGCTCTTCAGGAGTTAAATCTCTCAGGTTGACAAGTGGAAATTAACACAAAGGAGCAAAGCTATCCCGTGTGATGTGTCCCACCCATTGTGAGAACTATAGACCGGAGTCCATCAAACACATAAAAGCTGGAGTGATAGAGAAGGAGAACGCGCTCCCTACCATGACGTACAACATGATAGAAGAACACCGGCGATGAATGGCCACAAGCTCCTCAGTCATTGTACATGAAGAAAATGTTTTCTTGCAGCTGGATATTGAGGCAGTGTGATATTATAATACATCAACTCACGAGAGGAGGACGAACGACACAAGAAGAACATTAAATCAATAGAGACGGAGCAACGTAAGGACCTAATGATAAAACACATGGTACAGTCCTCACAGTAGGGGGATATCCTCATGTGGATGGTGGTGAAACAGTTCAATGTGGAAAATGGCCAATTAGTCGCCAAATTACGCAAATCTAAGTAGTAACCATTTATGTGAAACAATGAAGTTACCCACAAGGTGCAGTCTCCAAAACAGAAATCCTAATTTTATGTCAATGTTGTATCGATATTGTAACCAGTACAATCCTCTAAAGGGAACCGGTCCTAAGGCAGATCCTTTTATATAAGAGCCGCGGACTGTCAGGGCATGCTGGGAGTTGTAGTTTCCCAACAACTGGAAAACCGCAGGATGAAGGAGCAGCTCATAGTCTATAGATCATTTAGTCTTTAGATCATTTAATACCTTTAAAGATTAGTGTACGCTTTTTTTTTTTTACTATTTGCATAATTGTACTGATATACATTTCACTAAATAAAAATGGCGGAATATCGTTTGTAGTGAGTAGCTAAAATCCCAACAAATTACGTGTGTTCTCTGAAGAGCCAAAATCTAGCAAGGATCAGAATTACAACAAGCAAATCAACAATTTCCCCATGAGCCAAGTTCAGCGAGTCGTCGCTCATACTCTGATACGCCGCTACCCCCACAACCTTCATAGGTCAGGATCACACAATCCAGGACATGGTCATGAACACCACGGACATTGGCTGTGATATTAAGCGATTATGATTATCGGAGGATCCCAGAAGACTTACAGTACGATACATATTGCCCCATGTGCTGCTGGGCACGTTCGAACACATTGACACAATTGCATAAAGACGAAGAGAAACAAAATAACAATTTGACCTCATTAATAGAAGTGAAGCCGCTGTGCGGGAGCCGCGCAGTCACCCGGTCGTCTTATGTAACGTTCTTGCGCTTGAACCTCCGAGAGCATTAGACGAGCAGATTGCGGCTCTGACCTGTAAATCATTTTATTGCTCGGGGGACTGATTCGGTTCAGTTGTGAGCTGCGGAGCTCCCCGCGTATTCCCCATGGTGACGATAATATAATTTACACAACAGATAAACAATCTGTTTCATTAAGCTGTTTGTTTCAAGTAACAAGCCGACCGGGAGGGCGGGCCTGCGCGATGGCGGGATTCATGTAGCTCATTAAGACCCGCGACTTCTACTGTCTAATAATTCACTACACGGAAAATATTTAAGGATTTTCTTAGTATCTTCCTTTAAAGGGTTTTTTGCAATGAAACTCGATGGTGTTTATTGAAGTCTCTATATTAAGTCTTGATACCGGAGAACTACGTATATTGCTGCTTAGCTGGGGAGACTTGTCATTAAAGGGTACCTAAACGTTCAACAAACTTCTGACATGTCATACGTTTTGATGGGTGGGGGGTCCGAGCACGGAGACCCCCAATGCTCGCTAAAACGAAGCGGCAGAAGTGCTCGGGTGTGCGCGGAGCAGCTTGGTTTCTGTTCTGCTTTTTCCGGAAATCGATGTAGCGCTGTACGGACTTAATAGAAAGTCTACGAGCCCGCCCACCGCTACAACAGCTTTCCGAGAAAAGCCGATCATAAACGAAGCGGCTCAGCGTTCACCCGAGCACTTCTGCCACTTTTTTTTAGCGATTGGTGGGGGTCTCGTTGCTTGGACTCCCATCAATCAAAAGTTATGACATGTCCGAAGTTTGTTGAACGTCTAGTTACCTTTCTGGGAAAGCTGGGTGACCACCAGATATGAAGGACATATAGGAAATAGATGAATAGAATATTTTTTTATTACATTTTAATGGAGTACTAATTAATGAAACCAGAAGACCTCGAGTCGTTTCCTATTTATGGTCGGCCTGCGTTCACACACCTCGGTCAGATTGACGTTTTGCTAAACTGTGGCTTTTATTTTTTGTTGCTGTGAATTTGCTGCAAAAACTCTATGAGCGTAATGTGTGACCACAGCCTTATATCTGGTGCTGGGAAAGCGGTGTGACAACCAATATGGTTGTTATTACAGCTCACACAGATATAGTCAACCAGCTTTCCCAGACTCCTGAATGGTAGATCTGCTTAGCTTATCATTCACAGGGTAGCAGAAGTGATACAACGGCGTCACTTGACTTATGAATGAAGATTGGGAGAAGGTTGGGTGACATCCCGTTCGATCTGACATGGCTGTCATTTTGTTTGGCACCCAGCTTTTCCAGGTATAGATATTACAGAGTTTTACCCTCTTGACAGAAAACAACAAGATTTTTTATACTTGGGAAGACGATCGCTTTTCAATGTCTCCAAAATGTTACTTTCTGTACTTGGAGCAGGTTCTAGCCTTTGATTAGTAACAATCCGGAGACGTCTTCAGCTGCTGAGAATTTGCGGAGATGTTTTTGGCATTTCGGTGAAGGACGTTCTCATCACTCCAGACCTTTCACAGTCTCTAATCAGGACGTCTGAAGCCGCAAGGATGAGATTCTGCAGTCAGACGGCGAGTAACCAGCGACCATCCCCCGCTGTTCTCTCCCTATAATGTTGAGTGCACGTTTATTAAATTATCCGCACAGAAAATTAGTTGACACCAAAGTATCATCTCTACCAAAGAGCGAAGACGCGGCGCAGACCGGGGGTCAAAGGCAAAAACGAAATGGTCGATGGATGAGATATTGGAAAAATATGTCCTTTATTCCAGCATCCAAGGGATTGGACAAATGCTGGATTATCACATACGGCCCTATTAGAAGGAAAGATTATCGTACGAATTTTCATATAAGGCCTTGTACACATGGCGCTCAAATAAAACGCTGTATAATTATGTAAAAAACGCTAACGTTTTTGTAAAGCGCCTTTTAAAGCGTGTTTTTTTTACGCGTTTTGTGCGCGCTTTCTAATTAGGACTCCCATTGACTATGGGAATTAGGCACGCCAAAGAATTGACATGACGCTTATTTTATACGACGCGTTTTTTAAACACGTGCGATTAAAAAAAGACGCGTCGTATGCACTACAATGCGGTTTCCCATTGATCTCAGTTGGAAGGTTAAAGCGTGTGTTTGACGCGTTTTTTCAGTGTGTAAAATGCGTCAAAAACATGCCGAATACACGCCGTGCAAACAAGGCTTAATCGTCCAAATGTAAGAGATAATGGCCATGTGGAATAGCGTGTAACTATAGAACGATAAACTGTTGGGTTTTCCGTGGATCGGCCGTATCTGCCTGGGGGAAAGATAATCGCTCGTCGCTGCCACATCCCCTCGTCTAATGAGAAATCGTCCAATCGTTAGCAGATCAGTCCTTTGAACTCCACCTACAAACTCAATAATCTGTGTGTAATTTCAGTATGGACCATCACAGTAACGACTGGACAGTGAAAATCTTTACCAATTATTGCCAGACCGTCTTTCGAAGGCAAACGATTCGCTAAAACATCGCTCGTCGCGAGTTAATGAAAGAATATCTGCCCATCTAATAGAACCGATACTGGAATGAGGAACATTCGTTTTCTCTGCTCAGATTTCTTCTGTGAGAATTCCAAATGTGAGTTGCACTTTTGCGCTGGATACAAGTGGCGGATTATCAGACTTTGTGGATTATAGAATTAAAGGACCTGCACCGAAATATTGTAGCAAACTATCAGCACACAAGAGAGATCCGTGCTGCTGACGTGTCTAGGCTGGATGCAATTGTAACAAACCCTCAACTGTGCACGGTTATGCTTTTTAGCCTGCTGATTTAAGTATGTTCCTGACAGCAATCGGAGATATTGAATTTGTAAAAAAATTTGTAAAAAAAAGTTCAAAATTAAACGCAAAGTATATTAGAAAGTTGCAGAGTTTGGGCCCCACATGAATGAAATGCTATTGGTATATGTTGGATTTCTATACAGTTGGTGGTGGCAGATGCTCGGTTGTGCCGGCAGCTGCGGATTTTCGCTTCCTTGTGTCAGTCGCATTACAGCACTGCGTGACCCAATGTATTTCTATGGACGCAACAGTCACATGTCTACAAATGTCATCTCTGTGTTACTGCCATCGGATATTACAAAAAAGTACAAATTTATATATAATCTACACTGTCAAACTCCTTTATTACAGCATCTGATAATCTAGAAAATCTGATAATCCAGCACAGAACTGCAAAATAATAATCTCACAAAACCAGATCAATCATAGTATAGTCAGAGGCGCAGATTGTGTGGTAACTTGTGATTCTCTATCCTCTTATATGACTGTCCAATACTCCACAAATCTGATCACATGGCCCCATTGATGTCGGAGTATAGAAATATTACTATATATATATATATATATATATACACCCCACTGTGTACAGTCGACATCTCGGCTTTCTGCAGCGCGAGTGATTGTCCTGGATTCCATATGAGAATTTGCCAACGTGCAGCAAATATTTCCTGTTTTTCCTCGCACTCTGTATAAACCCAGCAAAATAAAACAACAATGAATTGTGCGCGGGAAAACAGAGCGTAGAATTCCTTCCAGCGATTCTCACAGCTCCAGGATCAGCTGCAGACAAACGAGAGGAGACAGATCTGCCTGCGACGGCATTTCACGTAGGATGAGGAATCACACGCCGCCACACCGCCGAGGCCTGCGCCACGCAGCCAATAAAAGCCAACACCGGGCACAAGTGGCGGGAGATTGGCCGCGCCATTAATCTGGGGGTATAATCACGGCACCGCTGTGCGCAGCATAAGACGAATGCAAAGCCTGTGGATGTCGCTGACATTGTTCTGTGTTGTTCCAGGACCGGAAGACGCTGCGAAGACGATGATTAGAGATATAAATGGTCAATGTTCTGGTTACAAACGGTGGATGATGGAAAAGTGGTTTATTACGAAGATGTAACAATAAGAAACGTCCAGACCAAAGCCGGAGCGAGGGCCGCCCTGCAACCTCCTTATTGTCCGTGTTCTTCCTCTAAGGCCTTGTTCACACAGTTTTTTCAGTGCTGTTTTTGACGTGGAAACCGCGCCAAAAAATGTCTGGAATGGTCTTCCATTCGTTTCAATTGGAAGCAGAGGTGTTTTTTTCCCATAAGTGAAAAAAAAGCGACATGCTCTTTCTTCCCGCGGTTCCGTATCTGACCTTCCCTTGAACTCAATGGGAGGCAGAGAAAGCACTTGGCCACAGCGCTCAATGGCCGCGGCCGAAAAAAGCCACAAAAACCACGGCAAAGAAAGTGCAGGCAGGTCAAAATCTGCCTGCTAAAAACTCTGTGTGAACAGGGCCTAAGGCCCCATAGTTTTTTGGCCCAGATTGAGCGAAAATTCTGGCGCATTTACCTTCGTAAATCTCTCGCAATGTTTTGTCCTCACAATCACTTATCTGTTCCTTGTATTACTGAACCCAAAAATTATAATAAAACATAAAAAGCCATAATCCATGATGTGCGTCGTATTCTGAGGACCCGCACTTGTCGCTGTGTAATTCATAGCATACTGTATAATCACCATTATTACCATCACAATAACTTCAAAGTAACAATTCAGGGAAAACGATAAGACGTCGATCGTAAAATCATTTTACAGCCAAAGTCCAGAAACGGCAAAGCTAAAAAGTCAAGAGGTTCAAATAACAAAAAAGAAAAGAAAGTGATGATTGTAAACGCCGGAGGAACAGGATAATAATAAATTCATCATCCGCAGCCTCGTAGCGATTGGTGAACGCAGTCCGTGCCGCCCCCCCCCATACTGGACGCTCAGCTGCTCCTGGCAGGCGACATTTCCATCTATTGCCGGCAGTGTAGTGGTTAACAGAGCACGCTGCAGTATAAAGTATCAGGCCGCCTGATTATTACACATCCTCTACCTCCTGATTACGCTCCGCCGCTGACAGTGGGAGATAAACACATCTGTATTGTTTGTCCTTCCCAAAACTTCTGATAAAAAGATCCGAGGACATGAATGTCGCAGAGCTGGAGTTTTGCTTCAGATCTTAAAGGGATTGTCCATTTTGATATAAATAAAGCTTAATCAAGGTGCAGTGAAAAGTTCTGCAACTCTCCAATAGAGTTTGTGTTTCAATTCCTCATTATATTTAAGATCTTTGCTTGCCATCAGTGAATGGGAACATTCATGGTATGGTTTATATTTAGAAAATAAAAAACCTAATACTTCTCACAGCTGAGGGTTTGTTACAATTATATTGAGACTAGACTCTGTAATGTTACACTTTTACCTGCACTGATACATTGTAACAAACTATCAAGACCGGAGGGAGATTTGTGCTGCGAATGTGTTTAAAGGGGTTTTCTTATCAGGGACATTTATGACATGTCCACAGGATATGCCATAAATGTCAGATAGATGCGGGTCCCACCTCTGGCATCCGCACCTATCTCCAGAATGGGGCCCCCTAAACCCCGTTCCACTACTCTGTGCTCCAGCTGACGCGTTTGATTTCTAACCATGAAGAAATGCGTAGCTCGCTGAGCTACGCTGTTTCCGTAAGTCCCATAGTAGTAGTAAATGGCAGCTTCTTCATGACCATAAACGTCCCTGATGGGAAAACCCCATTAAACACATTTACAGCACAAATCTCCCTCCGGTCTTGATAGTTTGTTACAATGTATCAGTGCAGGTTAAGAGTGTATCAGTTTGGAGTCCATGCTGTTTAGTTGGCCTTTCCCTGCTCTGAGGCCTGTAACCTCTAGGCCTTGTTCACACTGTGCAGATTTGATACAGATTTTGCATGCATTTTTGTAAGCAAAAGAATTGGATCCAGGAGAAGAGACTCTTTAAGTGTCCGTTCACACATTGCAGTTAAGGTACGGTTAGAACCGGATCACTGGCGGCATGCGTTTTAATGCATTTTCTTTGCAGTTAAGCTCCAAAACTCTCATAGTCTAGGTTAGGAAGGAGGGAGAGGGAGTCGGAGATCATATAGAGGCCTTCAGGAAAAACACAAGTCACGTGCGCCATCTTGCTCCAGGTAAGACAGGTTGCACGAAAGCAACGTGGCGAAACAAATTGCAAGTTGCGCCAAATTATAGTTCCTATTTTGCAAAATACTGGCATATATATAAGACGAGAGCCACGGGGTGGTGTAAAGGGAGACGTCTATATACAATGCGGTGAATTGCGCCAAATGTAATACATAGTTTGCACCATCTTGATAAATGTGATGCAATTTGTGTCATTTTTACCACCTGCTCTCCCAATTATTGGTAAACGCTCCTCGTCGTCTTCTCCTCAGACCTTTATAGGAGGCGGCAGGAGAGTCGTGTAACCTTAAACTCACAAAAAGCAGACGAGTCGCACCCTCACATTCCGCTCCAGACTTGAAATGTCCATTGAAGTCTTGTACGTTTGTGAAGAGCGTCTGTCAGATAAAGAAGGCCACGATTTGCATATCCTCCCCCTTGTTAATTAATTGCCTTTCCTATGGGCCTGGCATACTAATGTCAGCTGCAAAGGGTTGTTTTTTTTTTAATCGCAGCTGGTGCCGAGTCCCAAACTGCTCTCACGTTGCAAAGATCTGACTCCGAAAATAACGTGAGGAAGAATTTGTGGCTCAGCAGAGACCAGAAACAATAAACCCTGGAGACGGTAATGGCCGCCCTGGAGACTGACGAGACATCGGCTTCCTGGAACGCAGAGCTCCGCTATTAATCATCCACTGCTGGGGCTGTAAACTGGACCAAAACACGGGTCGGGTTTCTGGGGAGCCGAAAGTCACCCTAAGAAGCTCGCAGCTTGCACAAGAAGAGAGCGGGACTACTCACACAGTGCGGTCAAACCACGGCTTTGCCGCAATTTCGAAAAAACTGCAGCATTTTGTGGCAATTACAGCAATGAATCAAAATTTGAAGGCACTGTGTGAACAGACCCAAACAGTCCGTGGTGGAGTGAAGTCCCTCTGTGGTTAAGGGAGAATCTGAGTTTTTTCCTCCATAGTTGTTCCCTCACAGACGTGTAGAATAAGGCTGGGTTCACACGAGCACGTTACGTCCGTAATGGATGGAACGTAATTCGGCCGCAAGTCCCGGACCGAACATAGTGCAGGGAGCCGGGCTCCTAGCATCATAGTTATGTGCGACACTAGGAGTCCCTGCCTCTCCGCAGAACTACAGTCCCGTACTGAAAACATGATTACAGTACGGGACAGTTGTCCGGCAGCGAGGCAGGGACTCCTAGCGTCGTACATAGCTATGATGCTACGAGCTCGGCTCCCTGCAGTGTGTTCGGTCCGGGACTTCCGGCCGAAATACGTTCCGTCCATTACGGACGTAACATGGTCGTGTGAACCCAGCCTAACAGGACTGCGTAGTCTACAGCTTCTTTTACAAAATGGCGCCAATCATGTACTCGCGCCACATTGGGAATTGCAATGCAGCCCAATTCAAACGATGTTGCAAATCTGACACATCTGAAGAGGCGCCGATTATATATATATAAAAAAAGCCCAAAAAACAAAGGGGGTCCGCGCGCTTATTGTGCCCCTGCGTTTTGGGCATGATGGGGGGTCCCGGCTGCAGCGATCAGACATTGATGACATCTCATAAATATCAATGTTTATGGTGGGAAAAAAAACAAAAATTGCAGCCATTAAATGTAAGAGAAATGTGTAAAACGCGCCAACAATGTCCAATTATGGCCCCGTAAACATGGATCCGTATATTGGCCGTATATTGGCCTCCAGACTCTTATATTTGCTTATAGGAATTTATAAGCAAATAAAGAAGAAAACAAAATGACCCGGTGGCAAACTGGCGCAAACCCACAAATGTGGCCATCTCTAGCGGTCGGTTCAGAGACTACTTACATGTGATGACGGGGAATTTGCACCCAGCGGTCTAGTAGTCGGTCACAGCTTCTCACGGACCAGGGGAATAACGCGCGACCAATGAGAAGTGGTCACCAGAGTCTCCGCTATGATTTACATCTCACATTTGCCTTCTGGCCTCCTTGTATTGCCAGGACCTGATAGAGGAATCACCTGCGCAGCGCCCGCTGCCAAACAGACATATGTTCAGCCAACGTTAACTGTTTAGGAGATGACACAATATTTTAATTACCTAATTGAGGCCTCTGGTAAAATTATTTCACAAGGTTATTTAATAATTTTACCCTTCCCCTTTACTGAAAGCTGTACAAAGGTATTAATAGACTAGCGTTACAGTGTATCAGTCTATCACAGCAAATACTCAATATGGTTAAAGACGAACTCCAGCCTCAGCCTGAAAATAGAGAATACTGACAAGAGTGCAGCTCTGCAGGAAGAGCGCCCCCAAACAGATGCTCATATCTCAGCTTCCAGGACCCCAGTAATTGTGACACGAGGGAAGAGGATCTCGTGGTAGATATGTATTAGATGTGTCTGGTGTATATTGGTGTTCTTTCTCTCCAAAATTCCAATTTCCAGACTGTATGTCAGGATCAGTACAGGATAAGTAATGTAATGTACACAGTGGCTCCACCAGCAGAATAGTGAGTGCAGCTCTGGAATATAATACAGGATATAACTCAGGAACAGTACAGGATAAGTAATGTAATGTATGTACACAGTGACTCCACCAGCAGAATAGTGAGTGCAGCTCTGGAATATAATACAGGATATAACTCAGGAACAGTACAGGATAAGTAATGTAATGTATGTACACAGTGACTCCACCAGCAGAATAGTGAGTGCAGCTCTGGAGTATAATACAGGATATAACTCAGGATCAGTACAGGATAAGTAATGTAATGTATGTACACAGTGACTCCACCAGCAGAATAGTGAGTGCAGCTCTGGAGTATAATACAGGATGTAACTCAGGATCAGTACAGGATAAGTAATGTAATGTATGTACACAGTGACTCCACCAGCAGAATAGTGAGTGCAGCTCTGGAGTATAATACAGGATATAACTCAGGATCAGTACAGGATAAGTAATGTAATGTATGTACACAGTGACTCCACCAGCAGAATAGTGAGTGCAGCTCTGGAGTATAATACAGGATGTAACTCAGGATCAGTACAGGATAAGTAATGTAATGTATGTACACAGTGACTCCACCAGCAGAATAGTGAGTGCGGCTCTGGAGTATAATACAGGATATAACTCAGGATCAGTACAGAATAAGTAATGTAATGTATGTACACAGTGACTCAACCAGCAGAATAGTGAGTGCAGCTTTGAAGTATAATACAGGATAAGTAATGTAATGTATGTACACAGTGACTTCACTAGCAGAATAGTGAGTGCAGCTCTGGAATATAATACAGGATATAACTCAGTATCAGTAATGTCAAGTATGTACACAGTGACTCCACCAACAGAATAGCGAGTGCAGCTCTGGAGTATAATACAGGATGTAACTCAGGATCCGTACAAGATAAGTAATGTAATGTGTGTACACAGTGACTCCACCAGCAGAATAGTGAGTGCAGCTCTGGAGAATAATACATGATGTAACTCAGGATCAGTACAGGATAAGTAATGTATGTGCACAGGGACTCCACCAGCAGAATAGTGAGTGCAGCTCTGGAGTATATTACAGGATGTAACTCAGGATCAGTACAGGATAAGTAATGTATTTACACAGTGAATGCACCAGCAGAATAGTGAGTGCAGCTCTGGAGTATAATACAGGATGTAATTAAGAATCAGTACAAGATAAGTAATGTAATTTATTTACAGTCACATTAATTCTACACATGAACTGTATAATGGTGTTTGAAGGTAGGCAGGCGTATTATCAAGGCTGTCAGGTGAGGGGTACGGGGAAACGTACAGGGTAGAAGAGATTTCCCTCCTGGTTGGGCACTGATCTTGTATACAATATATAATTTACGTCTTTAGTGATCTGTGTGTTGTGTGAAATCTGCGGTAGATTAAATATCACAGGACATTATATATATGACAGGTGATTTCTACAAATACCTGGTTAATACAAGCTCAGGGCAAACTGCAATCCTCCCATCTCTTACCCCCGTCATCAGATATTAGCAGCGCTCGGCAGTTCTGATGTCTCTGGAAAGGATTCTGGATTCATCTGTCTGACATTATCCTTACAAAATGATGGAAAGTTATTAATCTTGAATAACGCGTGTGGTAAGTGGTACGTAGTGGCGCAGCGCTCGGCAGCCGCAGATTCGCAGTTTCTGAAGTTAAAAACCACAAGTCCCAAAAACTGGACATGAAATGGATAAAACAAGTAATAAGCGGCGCTCCTCATGTGCCAGATATGATGGATGCTGCCGGCCATTCTGCTCCTTTTAGTCTCACTTTGTCCATCTTATATTAACTTCCTCCCACCTCAATTATTTCCCGAGCAATTGGAATTCTAGACTGACAAACGTTCCCAGTACATGTTACCGGCGGCCACGTTACTGCCACTGGGGCTCAGCCTGGAATCTTAACTAGCAACAAAGGGAACATAACACTTTATGACTTGCTGCAAATCCTACACCGCTCCAGCAGCATTCTATGAAACCTTAAAGGGGGGGGTTTCATTACAGGACCCATCCCTCTGAGACCGGAGAGCCGCTACATAGAGCAACCCTCAATCCAGTGGATCCACCGCTCCTGTGTATTATATGGACAAGAAGCGTTAAGTAATATTACATTCCCACAGAAGCGCTCATCGTCTGCAATCCGCTCACTATACGAGGAATAATTCCCAGATCCAGTATTGCATTGTTGGTGATAATCAAGATGTATTCTATATACTATGATCATTTATATACATCTGTTTTCTGTGTCCTTCCATAATTACAGGAAAGTCACAGGAATTCATAGCTCTGTTCATCCTGAGCCAGCTGGTTCATCAACAGAATGCAAAAACTATATGCAAAAATAGAAATGCAAACTGGCGGAGGGTTTGCTACAATGTATCCAGTTTACACAATCGTCTGTGAGCTAAATCCATCAGCACAATTTCTGTCTCTAGTCCTGATGGTTTGTTACAATGTATCAGTGTCACAGTGTTAGTCTGGAGTGAAAGAAGTTTGGATCACAGAGGATTGTCTAGACTGGGTACAATTGTAACAAAACTTTAGCTGTGTGAAGTACTAGGTCAAGTTTTCAGTTTCTAGAGTTGAAAGGTTTATTTTAACTGCTTTACAACTGGAGTTACCACTTGAAGCAACAGTGGAAAAGTCAATATATAGCGGGGGGGGCCATCATCGTCTCCATTCCAATGTCTCCATATACAGCGTTAATTAAGTTCTTTGGTGTTTCATAAAAATACATTAATTGGAATAGGAATCAGATTGAAACAATAACAGGAATAAATCTCGTCGCTCTCCATTAAAAAAAGAAACCCTCCCAAAAAAACTTTTCGCAAGATCGCAATGTTCTTTGATTCAACAATCGAGCGTTGATTGACAGCGGGCGCTTCCCTCTAGGAGTGCCGATTTATTGTCCCTGCTCATCATTACATTCACGAATAAGTCATTGTAGCGCACGTCACGGAACCGGAGGAACATCGCAGAGCGACCACCGGACTTATCAGGGGTATTGGGGTTAGGGAAACAATGCAGCCAGATCGTAATATAGGAGGAAGAAATCAGTAAATATTTATACTGGCAACACGCAATGAATCCTGACTTAATCCGGACACCACAGATACATAATGTATATAATAAGCCCCCACCCAGCTACCCTTACCGCACTCAGAAATAAAGGACCACATAGAAAAGTCAAGATAAGGCCCCATTCACATTGCGTTTGTGCTGTCCGCTGAACGTATATATTTTTAAACACTAAAAAAAAGTATTTAAACGTACAGCTCGGCGTATACGTAGATTGTAATGGGTCAAACGTAGACCAAAATAGCGTCCGTTGGGTCTGTATTTGTCATGGTTTACGTCTGCTACGATATTCTGTACTTCAAAAAATCGTATACGCGACGTAACTTTTTTAACATTGATCTCAGTGGACGACGTATGCAAACCCAATGCTATACGTCTGTATCCGTTTACATACAGTAAATCTATCAGTTTGTTTTTTTGCTAAAAAAAAAAGTATACTTTTTTCGATAAAAAACGAACAGAAAGGCATATCGACGTATGAGTATACGCTAAACGTACACGCTATAAAAAAAACACAGATGTAAACAGGAAATGGTACACGTTTGTATACGTTTAAAATGGTCTACATTTTTATAAAAAACATATACGCCCAACGGATAGCACAGACGCAATGTGAATGGGGCCTAAGGCGCCTCCCCTCCGCTCAATAATCGTAAATCATCACCGCACCATATTTCCCCCACTGCGTCCTCAACTGCCTAGACAGGGTGCTGCAATGTAATTAGTTGTGAGAAGCTTTTCAACCTCTGGATGGAAATTACAATGTTCCCATTCACGGACAGCAAGCAGAGATCTTGAAACTTGAGAGGAATTGAGGCACACCGCATATTAGAAAGGTACAGAACCTTTAATCATAAAATGATTAAAGGCTATTGAAAAATTTTATTTTTACTAAAACAACGTGTTATGATGTTTAGGGCAACTTTATATTATTATTTTTCTTTACTTTTTGAGATACAGCTTCTTTGTGTCCAGAATAAATAGAAGCTGTAACTTGCGCTGAAACTCGAATCCGTCAGGTGAGCGGGACTGACGGCTTCGGAGAGCGTGGGTCCTGATCCACCTATTATCGATCACATCTAAGTTATAAACACGATAGACGCGCTGTCCCCGAAGCCGTCAGTCACGCTCAAATTTGGGTTCCGAGCACGATACAATCCAGATGTGTCCAGGATACATAGAAGCCGTGTCTCAAAAAGTTAAATAAAAACTAAATTATAAAAGTTGCACTAAACATTAGAATATTCTTTTTTCCTTTTACTAAAACAAAAGTCATCAAAAGGTTTCCACAGCCTTTACTGGCCCTGTGATAAGGAAACATTCTGCTCTCCAGGGTGCTGAATGTCCTAAAATACTGTATACATAGGACGGCTAAGCTTGTAGTCACCGCCACCAATGAGGGGCTGGCGGACATATTTGAGGGCTTTAGAAGTCAATGAGGTTTATCATCACTGTCTAAAGGTGGGCTAGACAAGGTGGCAGCCCTCCAGCAAGTGTTGTGCCCAGTCGTCAGGAAAACCTTCAACCAAAGTGGTTTGCTAATTTAAGAACTTGAGACATTTGCATTTTTTCTTCTGCATTCAGGTCTTAAAAACTGGTCAGAGCTGATATTCGGTCACTGCTATAACACTTCAGGTCTACAATGTTCATAAGACACAACTACCAGGACAGCGGGCACCCCCTCCACTAGTAATGGAGCCTCTGAGGTGCGGGCCAGTTACTGATTAGTTCTCATGAAATCCTATTAGGTTTTGATTGTTTACATCCAGAGGCGAGAAACTCGCCCTCACCTAGTCCTGCTCACAAAGTTGAAATGCTTGTTACAGTGTATCAGTGCGGGAAATCCTCTGTGAGCGAAACAGCAGCACAAATCTGTCTAATGCCCTGGAATGAAGACTTAGGCCTTATTTAGACGACCGGGCGTCAAATCAGCCGTGAAAAACGACCGGGTGTCAAATCAGCCGTGGAAAACGACCGGGTGTCAAATCAGCCGTGAAAAACGACCGGGTGTCAAATCAGCCGTGAAAAACGACTGGGTGTCAAATCAGCCATAAAAAACGACCGGGTGTCAAATCAGTAGTGAAAACGACCGGGTGTCAAATCAGCCGTAAAAAACGACCGGGCTTCAAATCAGCCGTGAAAAACGACCGGGTGTCAAATCAGCCGTGGAAAACGACCGGGTGTCAAATCAGCCATAGAAAACGAGCGGGTGTCAAATCAGCCGTGAAAAACGACCGGGAGTCAAATCAGCCGTGAAAAATGAGCGGGAGTCAAATCAGCCGTAAAATACGAACATTCTGTAGGGAATGTTCACACGTATAATTTTGTTGCATTTTTTGGTGATTCTGCAAAGAGAAAAATCATGCAACGAACTTGGATGCTGAATTATCTGAACGTTGCTGCAGAATATCTCTGTGGTCTTAAATGTTTTTCTATTCCGGGAGGCCACATTTTGTTTAGCCCGTCATTCAGACGGAACACACACGTAATTATATATCTTACATGGAAACATTTTTGCTGTCGGGACTTCGGGGTCCTTGTTATTTGGGGTCCTGGGTGCGGAGCCTCTTAATCATCTGCAGTCAGTGCAGGGCCGGCTCGCTGCTAATCACTCCACCAGATGCAACTTCTAATTCGGTGATTGATTTCTTGTCAGGATTTTCT
The DNA here is from genome assembly GCF_050947455.1 of Rhinoderma darwinii. Classification (NCBI taxonomy): domain Eukaryota; kingdom Metazoa; phylum Chordata; class Amphibia; order Anura; family Rhinodermatidae; genus Rhinoderma; species Rhinoderma darwinii. The sequence goes on from NC_134696.1 coordinate 105,516,758, forward strand.
CACACAGTCATCTAGAAGGAAGTTAAATGGAATGGAATGTGTAGGTATGACAGCGGCGCGGGCCGACCATCACAGCGGACCCCGATAATTACTGCAGCCTTCATCACATCTTAATTGCAACATCACAATTTTGGAATGAAAATCATTCAGTTATTGCACTGCCAGCATATTAATGTGATGAACATTTCCCTCCAGGGACCGGCCTATTTTGGCCCTTAATGATGAAGCATTTTCAGTTTTTTCATCGTCTCATTCAGAGAGCCATAACTTTTATATTTTTCAATCGAAATAGACCTATGAGGGCTTGTTGTTTCCGGATGAGTTGTCTTTTTCAATGGCACCATATTGGCCTACAAAAAATTCTTTTTTTGGGAAATTTATTTTTGCATCGCTCCATTTCAAGAGCCAAAACTTTACATTTTTCCACCGATGTAACCGTATGATGGCCTTTCTTTATACGAGATGAGATGTCGTTTTCATTGGTACCATTTTGGAGCACATGGGACTTATTGATTAAATTCTATAAATTTTATTTGGGGGGGTGGTGAAAAAAAAAGTTTTTAACACTTAAAATAGAAGCACTTTTTTAAAGAAAAACTTTTTCTATGTTTTTTTTTACTGTGCACCTCATTTTTACAAATGTTATTTCCCATCACTATCCGATCTGCTGATCGCCCCTATAATACTTGAGTATACTTATAATACCACAGCATTACTGCCTGTCAGTGTAAAACTGACAGGCAATCTGTTAGGCCCACGGCTGCCATGGCGACCTGTGTTCACAGGCTGCCGATGGACGACTGACAGATGGAGTCTTCTTCCTCTGTAAACCACGCTGCTGCTGCAGTCACTATTGGCCACGGCATCTTAGGGGTTAAACGGCCGGGATCGGAGGTAAGTTTGATCCCGGCTATTAGAGCAGTTATCAGACAGCCAAGCAATCGCTCCCGCCTGCATGGGACACCCAGCGTAAAAAGGTGGCAGCCTAGCCAAAGGCCGTAAAGAGGCGTATTAACAGAAGTTAACGGAACATTGCAGCAAAGCCTCAGCCGTAGGACTCTGTATATCTAAAGGTTCACACAGCATCCAGTACGTGGACCCTCTGCACATAGGATGGAAATTCTGCAGCATATTACATTAGTAGCAAAGTAGATAGAAATTATTTGTAGATCAACTGTTCAATGCAGCACAGAGTATTTTAGAAGAACAGTGTGCTGATCTTGTGGGATTTCTTATATGAAGTCATACAGTAGAAGAAACACAGCCCCAAGCAGCACAGAGTATGTCAGGAGAGGATTGTGCTGATCTTGAGGGAAGTTTCAGACTGAGAGTTATATAGTGGAAAGAGCAGGGTCCCCAGCAGCACAGAGTTTATCAGGAGAGGATTGTGCTGATCTTGTGGGAAGTTTCAGACTGAGAGTTACATAGTGGAAAGAGCAGCGCCCCCAGCAGCACAGAGTTTATCAGGAGAGGATTGTGCTGATCTTATGGCATTTCTTATATTAAGTCACATAGCAGAAGAAACTGAGCCCCCAGCAGCACAGAGTATGTCAGGAGAGGATTGTGCTGATCTTGTGGGAAGTTTCAGACTGAGAGTTACATAGTGGAAAGAGCAGGGTCCCCAGCAGCACAGAGTTTATCAGGAGTATGTTGATCTTATGGGAAGTCACAGAGTTTTGTAGTGAAGGGAGCATGATCTCTCCCCACCAGGTCAGCACAATCCTCTCCTGACATACTCTGTGCTTCTGGGGGCCCTTCTCCCACTATATAACGCTCAGTCTGTGACCTTCAAGAACATCAGCGCACTCCTCTCTGTGCACATTCTCATTGTCTGTAGGATATTTGGTCAGCAATATTGGTGACCACACACAGACCAGTCCATAACACAGGCGTCCAGGCCATAGTCTACAGTAACCAGCAGGGATAACAGCAATGTATTGTACCGTGAACACAGGGACCCGCCTGCCCCACTAATACAGAGACCAGTAAGATCTTTACTGGTGATTCCTTTATAAATTCCTGTCTAATGCTTCTCCAGCATAAAAGGGGTTAACATGGTATGTTTGATTGGCGCTTACTGAATGCTGCACCTCACTGGCAACTGGGAGTCTCTGCCGCGCGCCCATCCCCTCCAGATATCAGACCTTCCATGTGTCAGATCCACAGCCTCACTAAAGCGTGCCAAGCGCCATCAAGACGGAGGTGTAAAAATAATCCCAGCATCTGCTCCTCTCTGCGGTCCGGGTGCAGCTGATCTGACGTGTTGGCAGCGCTACCTGTGTGGGAGGAAGGACAGATCTCCATAACCTTCACATCCTGATGAAGCCGTATCCTTCTAATTCCTGATGTCCCTGAATACATGGCCAGAGCGTGTCATGTCTATATCTACCTCAGAGGATGGGACAACCACAAAGAATCACATCTCAATACCTGCTGGTAATGACCCCACCAACCCTCAACAGGAGAATCAAGCACATAGTCCCTGCTCATCATCAAGAAGGCCACCAGTCCTGGGAGGACATCAGTCCTTGGAGGCCACCAGTCCTGGGAGGACATAAGTCCTGGGAGGACATCAGTCCTGGGAGGACATCAGTCCTGGGAGGCCATCAGTCCTGGGAGGACATCAGTCCTGGGAGGCCACCAGTCCTGGGAGGACATCAGTCCTGGGAGGCCATCAGTCCTGGGAGGACACCAGTCCTGGGAGGACATCAGTCCTGGGAGGCCATCAGTCCTGGGAGGACATCAGTCCTGGGAGGCCATCAGTCCTGGGAGGACATCAGTCCTGGGAGGACATCAGTCCTGGGAGGCCATCAGTCCTGGGAGGACATCAGTCCTGGGAGGCCACCAGTCCTGGGAGGACATCAGTCCTGGGAGGACATCAGTCCTGGGAGGCCACCAGTCCTGGGAGGACATCAGTCCTGGGAGGACACCAGTCCTGGGAGGCCATCATCACTAAATAATAAAGACACCACATGTCAAGATATACGACAACAAGATCGTTTGTAGATGGTGACGTTGCTATGGGAGCCCCCAAAGTTTTATTGGCACAATTATTAACCAAATAGTTAATCTTCTGACTTATTCTCGCTGGTGACTGATGCCTTTTTCTAGTAGCGAGGTGTACGCCGGATTAGCAGTGACATCATAAATTCTACTCATCAATGTGAAACACACTTACAATGAACACAGCGACAAGATTTTGGTTGTATCAATATAACAATAAGTGTCCGTTCACACGTTGCGGAAAATCCGCAGCAAATACAAATCTCCTCCACACACTGCGGAAATACGGAGCGGAAAATACGCTGAGAAATGGACCTGCGGTGCAGAGTTTTATTCCGCAGCGTGTCAGTTGTATTTGCATAAACGCTGCTTATTTGTTGCGGGTTTTCTCTCATTGAACTCAATGGGAGGTAAAACTCGCCACAAATAGCAGTTGTTACGTAATTTGCGGCGGGTTTGCAACGACTCTGAAAAAAAATAATATATCTTATACTTACCCAGAAGTATGTGTTCCTCCCTCCAGCGCGGCCTCCTGGTAGGACGCTTCATCCAATCTGACCGCTGCTGCAGCCAATCACAGGCTGCAACATCATCCCCGGAAACGCCATCCCTAGAGGCCGGCCTGCTAGCTTTCCGTCTAAGTACTGCAGTTTTCCGCAGCGGACATTCCAGGCGAAAAACTGCACCACAGTTTGGTGCGTTTTTTCGCCCGGAATTCTCTGCCGCGCACAGGGCGGATACCTGCGTGCTATTACGCAGCGTATCCGCCCCGTGTGAACTCAGCCTAAGATGGACTTGATTATATCCATTTCATTGAGCATCAGATGGAGATCAAACAGAGGTTGGGTGTAGCGGTGTGTAGTACTACCTCCTATCCTACAGGTGTCACTTGTCAATACCGTCTAGGAAAGTCATTGATAGAAACGGGGGGATGAAGGGAGTAAAAGCACAGCCGTAACTTTACAAACCTCAGATTATTTACCCCCTCAAGACAGCTCCGGAGCGATCATTTGTACCGGGTGATGATGTCTGTGTTTTAATTAGTCAGGACCAGCGCACACATTTTCCATAACGAACATACGAGCCTTCGGCTACCATTGATTGTGCAGAGCTATTTATTCTGAGAGCGTTATCGAGCGGGCAGAGGGTGTTATGAGAGATACTCACACATGACGTTGAGGAATACATTGTCTGAAGCGAGCACCACTTTCTCCCGTGTGGCCCGGTCATATATCCCAACATGACACTCGTAGGGTCCGTTGTCTGAAATGCGCACCTCGGGGAGCCTGCAGAAGACAAGAATGAGAGCAGTTAATTATCTCAGCCGAGCAGAATCACCTTACGTACATATAACGGTCACAGTCAGAGCCCAATAAACATAAAGGATCCGGTTTTATCGGAATTACATTGGCCACTATAATGGAGCGAGCTCCACGGAGACTTTATGAGGTGTGAAAATGGCTGTTTTATCGCCTGGTGTCCTCGTAGACTCAAAAAGTTTCTTTGAAAAGTAATAGATTGGAGGCCGTGGAAAGGGGAGGTGGGAACAGGACCGAGAAAAATAGCAGATTATTGCAATGGTTGGAAAATCCGGCTTAATTTCTGCCCACGCGTCCACTTCCAGGCCCGGAATAATGAATTTACCTATTAAGGGTAACCTTGACTAGAAGCAGCTTAACATCGGGTAAACCTAGAATTACGCTGGATATGAGCGTGCGCTTTACTGACGCTGCAAGTAATATTCGTTTTCTATCCGTTTAACATGTGATTTTCTCTAGCGCCTTTCGTGCTGCCATCTGTGATGGTGTAATTGGGGGTTTCCGTTCTCAGTCTGGCACCTGGTTTGCTGGTCCATAGATTTTATTTCTACAACACGATTACAATATATAAGGTAGCAAGTAAAAGGCACACGAGACATTACCCAGTCAGTGCGTGTGGGGGGGGGGGGGGGGCTCGGTGGATACAAAGTATCAGATACCTCATGTGTATTAGGCTTTATTCAGACGAACGGGAAAAACGTCCGTGCAACGCGCGTGATTTGCACGCGCGTTGCACGGACCTATATTTGTCTATGGGGCCGTGCTGACATGTCCGTGATTTTTCCTCAGCGTGAGTCCGCTGAAAAAAAGTCACGACTTGTCCGTTCTTTCTGCGTTTTTCGCGCATCACGCACCCATTGAAGTCAATGGGTGCGTGAAAACCACGCATGCCGCACGGAAGCACTTCCGTGCGAACTGCGTGATTCGCACAAGAGCTGTCAAACTCTGAATGTAAACAGAAAAGTACCACGTGCTTTTCTGTTTACAAACATCCAAACGGAGTGTCTTTGAGATGACCGAACCCGGCGAAAAAAATTTCCGGTACGCGACGTCAGGAGACAGTCACTGTCCAGGGTGCTGAAAGAGTTAAACTGTTTCAGCACCCTGGACAGTGACTTCCGATCACAATATACATGAACGTGTAAAAAAAAACGAAGTTCTGACTTACCGATAACTCCCGGCTTCTTCCTCCAGTCTGACCTTCCGGGATGACAATTCAGTCCAAGTGACAGCTCCAGCCAATCACAGGCCAAGCACAGGCTGCAGCGGTCACATGGACTGCCGCGTCATCCAGGGAGGTGGGGCCGGATGTCAAGAGAGGGACGCGTCACCAAGGCAACGGCCAGGAGGGAAGTTCTCAGTAAGTACGAACGTTGCTCGATATTGTGATCGGAATTCACTGTCGAGGGTGCTAAAAGTGTTACTGCTGATCAGTTAACTCTTTCAGCACCCTGGACAGTGACTGACGTCGACTAGCCTCATCTCTATGATGGCGGCTGCGCTAAAATCACGCAGCCGCGCATCATACACGGATGACACACGGAGCTGTCAAGTGTTTTTTGCGCGTGAAAAACGCCACGCTCGTGTGAATCCAGCCTTACTGTAACAGGCAAGTCCTGCAGCGAGGTGATGGGTGAGGAGCCGGTCTACAGGAGGGACTGACAGTCCTGCAGCGAGGTGATGGGTGAGGAGCCGGTCTACAGGGGGGACTGACAGTCCTGCAGCGAGGTGATGGGTGAGGAGCCGGTCTACAGGGGGGACTGACAGTCCTGGAGCGAGGTGATGGGTGAGGAGCCGGTCTACAGGAGGGACTGACAGTTCTGCAGCGAGGTGATGGGTGAGGAGCCGGTCTACAAGGGGGACTGACAGTCCTGCAGCGAGGTGATGGGTGAGGAGCCGGTCTACAAGGGGGACTGACAGTCCTGCAGCGAGGTGATGGGTGAGGAGTCGGTCTACAGGGGGGACTGACAGTTCTGCAGCGAGGTGATGGGTGAGGAGCCGGTCTACAGGGGGGACTGACAGTCCTGCAGCGAGGTGATGGGTGAGGAGCCGGTCTACAGGGGGGACTGACAGTTCTGCAGCGAGGTGATGGGTGAGGAGCCGGTCTACAGGAGGGACTGACAGTCCTGCAGCGAGGTGATGGGTGAGGAGCCGGTCTACAGGGGGGACTGACAGTCCTGCAGCGAGGTGATGGGTGAGGAGCCGGTCTACAGGGGGGACTGACAGTCCTGCAGCGAGGTGATGGGTGAGGAGCCGGTCTACAGGGGGGACTGACAGTTCTGCATTTCCTCTCTTCATGGATCTACAGGTTCAGAGACATCACAGCAGCTTAAATTACTGCAGTCTCTACTCAATAATGTCTGTGGGGGGCAGAGAGATTTGGCAGCACTTGGACCCCCTCCTTGGAGGATCTTGCTGATGATGGTGCTTCATTTATGAAAACCAAAAAGACCCATTTGCCTTTCCAAAAAAGTTGTAATCTCTCCTTCATGATGAACGGGTTTCTGCAGCCTCCTCCACTGTATACTGCATGAACTAAGTACTAAGGGACTTCCGGGGAATTTATCAATCGCTGTCGCCTATTTTTTTGTCCTTAAATAGCAGCAAAAATGTGTCACTTTTCTCACCATTCACCAGTTCTAAAACGTTCACAGGGACTGGACGTGGTGTCCACCTTTTTGACAAGATTTATTAATACTAAAGCAGCAAAAAAAAATTTAAAAAAAATGGACGTCACCAGTTTGTGAAGCTGCAAATCCGCACTGTAAATAGACATGTCCTGAGTTTTGGCGGCCTGGAATCGCGGCCCCCACACAGATCTGTGAGAATCATGGTCGTGTGCATGGCGCCATAGAAATGAATGGTTCTGTGTGTTATCAGCAAAATTGTGGATAGAAAACAGACAAAAAACTACGGTCGTGTGAATGAGACCTTAATATTACTGCTGTTTCAATTCCTTAGCGGTTTACAGATGTCTGCTTGCTGTCAGTGGATGGAAAGATTTTTGTTTATATTAAGAGGCTAAAAACTCATCTGATCTTGTCCTGCGAACACAGCTGATGGGTTTGTTACAATGTATCAGGTAAGAACGATCAGTCTGGTGTACAGCACAGGAGGGAAAGTTGTGCCTCTGCTGCACTTAGTTCACAATGGACGGTCTACATCAGGGGTCAGCAACCTTCGATACCAGCTGTAGTGAAACTGCAATTCCCAGCATGCCCTGGCAGATTTTAGCTGGAATTATAAGGGTATGTTCACACAGGGTGAATACGCTGTGGAAAAGTACACAGCGTATCCGCCCTGGACCCCGCAGGGAATTTCAGCCCAAAAAAATGCACCAAAGCAGGTAAAAAAAAAAAAAAAGCCTGTGATTGGCTGCAGCAGTCACATGGGATGAAACGTCATCCCAGGAGGCTGAGCTGCAGGACGTCAGAAGGATGCGTCGCCATGACTATGGGTAAGTATAAGCTTTTTTTTTTTATAAATTGCGATTTGTTGCAGGTTTTACCTCCCCACTGAACTCAATGGGGAAAACCCAAACAGAAAATCAGCGATTCCGCAGCATAAATTGACATGCTGCAAATTAAAAAAAACGCGACCGCAGGTCAATTTATAAAAAAAAAAATCTGCGGATTTGTTCAAATCTCATAGACTCTGCTGGTACTGTGGAATTTCCGCAATGAAATACGTTGCGCAAAATCTGCAGTATTTACGTTATGTGTGAACATACCCTAAAGCTTTTGGCTGCAGGGCATGCTGGGAGTTGTAGTTTTTAAAACAGCTGGGGTGCCGAAGGGCGCTGATCCCTGGTCTACATTGATACACTGCAGCAAGTCCATGAGCTGTGTAAGTAAGTCTTAGTCTGGTCTCTAATTGCATGCAAATGCTTGTTTCAATTTACTGACTGCAAACAGAGATCTTGAATATAAATTTAGAAACGGATGAACTTTTGTTTCCCCAATACTATCGCTTCACTTTACCTCCTGTGTATATCAGTTACCTCATTGTAGCCGCAGGAGACAATCTGTGCATTTGATGTGTCTAGCTATTGTAGAACTACAACTCTCAGCATAGCCTCCTCCCCAGCCCTGATATATAAAACGAATTAGTGAGAAAGAAAAATATAAAACTGCTCGTGACCTGGGAAGGCTCAATGTCATATGGGCAGGTGGTCTATAGGGGCAATAGTGGAGGCTAATGGGTCACAACTTCTTGTGAAGAAACAGGAAAACCATATCCCAGTTATAAATCAGTAAATTGTACGGTGAAAACATCCTCAAAAGTTTGCTCCGGGTCCGGTTTATGGTTTCTGGAATGACTGAAGAATATTATTTTGTTATATATTATTTAGACAATAACTTTAATAATTAAACTTGCCCCTTATGCTGCAGTTATACCGGGGTCTGTGAATCTCCAAGAGAATGCAACTTTGATCCCAAAAAAAGAGATAGAAATCGCTCCTGATACAATGAGACAAACACTAGATGTGCAGGAATGACAGTCTCTTCTGATACATAGTGACAGACACTAGATGTGCAGGAATGACCGTCTCTTCTGATACATAGTGACAGACACTAGATGTGCAGGAATGACAGTCTCTTCTGATACATAGTGACAGACACTAGATGTGCAGGAATGACAGTCTCTTCTGATACACAGTGACGGACACTAGATGTGCAGGAATGACAGTCTCTTCTGATACATAGTGACGGACACTAGATGTGCAGGAATCACAGTCTCTTCTGATACATAGTGACAGACACTAGATGTGCAGGAATGACAGTCTCTTCTGATACATAGTGACAGACACTAGATGTGCAGGAATGACAGTCTCTTCTGATACATAGTGACAGACACTAGATGTGCAGGAATGACAGTCTCTTCTGATACATAGTGACAGACACTAGATGTGCAGGAATGACAGTCCCTTCTGATACATAGTGACAGACACTAGATGTGCAGGAATGACAGTCCCTTCTGATACATAGTGACAGACACTAGATGTGCAGGAATGACAGTCTCTTCTGATACATAGTGACAGACACTAGATGTGCAGGAATGACAGTCTCTTCTGATATATAGTGACAGACACTAGATGTGCAGGAATGACAGTCTCTTCTGATACAAAGCGACAGACACTAGATGTGCAGGAATGACAGTCTCTTCTGATACATAGCGACAGACACTAGATGTGCAGGAATGACAGTCTGTTCTGATACATAGCGACGGACACTAGATGTGCAGGAATGACAGTCTCTTCTGATACATAGCGACGGACACTAGATGTGCAGGAATGACAGTCCCTTCTGATACATAGTGACAGACACTAGATGTGCAGGAATGACAGTCCCTTCTGATACATAGTGACAGACACTAGATGTGCAGGAATGACAGTCTCTTCTGATACATAGTGACAGACACTAGATGTGCAGGAATGACAGTCTCTTCTGATATATAGTGACAGACACTAGATGTGCAGGAATGACAGTCTCTTCTGATACAAAGCGACAGACACTAGATGTGCAGGAATGACAGTCTCTTCTGATACATAGCGACAGACACTAGATGTGCAGGAATGACAGTCTCTTCTGATACATAGCGACGGACACTAGATGTGCAGGAATGACAGTCTCTTCTGATACATAGCGACGGACACTAGATGTGCAGGAATGACAGTCTCTTCTGATACATAGTGACGGACACTAGATGTGCAGGAATGACAGTCTCTTCTGATACATAGCGACGGACACTAGATGTGCAGGAATGACAGTCTCTTCTGATACATAGTGACAGACACTAGATGTGCAGGAATGACCGTCTCTTCTGATACATAGTGACAGACACTAGATGTGCAGGAATGACAGTCTCTTCTGATACATAGTGACAGACACTAGATGTGCAGGAATGACAGTCTCTTCTGATACATAGTGACAGACACTAGATGTGCAGGAATGACAGTCTCTTCTGATACATAGTGACGGACACTAGATGTGCAGGAATGACAGTCCCTTCTGATACATAGTGACAGACACTAGATGTGCAGGAATGACAGTCCCTTCTGATACATAGTGACAGACACTAGATGTGCAGGAATGACAGTCTCTTCTGATACATAGTGACAGACACTAGATGTGCAGGAATGACAGTCTCTTCTGATATATAGTGACAGACACTAGATGTGCAGGAATGACAGTCTCTTCTGATACAAAGCGACAGACACTAGATGTGCAGGAATGACAGTCTCTTCTGATACATAGCGACAGACACTAGATGTGCAGGAATGACAGTCTCTTCTGATACATAGCGACGGACACTAGATGTGCAGGAATGACAGTCTCTTCTGATACATAGCGACGGACACTAGATGTGCAGGAATGACAGTCTCTTCTGATACATAGTGACGGACACTAGATGTGCAGGAATGACAGTCTCTTCTGATACATAGCGACGGACACTAGATGTGCAGGAATGACAGTCTCTTCTGATACATAGTGACAGACACTAGATGTGCAGGAATGACCGTCTCTTCTGATACATAGTGACAGACACTAGATGTGCAGGAATGACAGTCTCTTCTGATACATAGTGACAGACACTAGATGTGCAGGAATGACAGTCTCTTCTGATACATAGTGACAGACACTAGATGTGCAGGAATGACAGTCTCTTCTGATACATAGTGACGGACACTAGATGTGCAGGAATGACAGTCCCTTCTGATACATAGTGACAGACACTAGATGTGCAGGAATGACAGTCTCTTCTGATACATAGCGACAGACACTAGATGTGCAGGAATGACAGTCTCTTCTGATACATAGTGACAGACACTAGATGTGCAGGAATGACAGTCTCTCCTAACACACGGCAATATTTATAATTGTGCGATAATTTGGGGTTGGGGATGTATTACTATATGGCTTGGCACATCTGCTGTTCAGAATTCTAGGAAAACCGACCATTCTTGTGGCAGCTGCAATGGTGGTCACCCAACTTTCCCAGAAAAAGCGATAACAAAGAACTTGACAGAAGAGGACGACTCCAGCACCTATATTTAATGGGATTTCTTCATTTTAGGCCCTATTGACATCACATTTGTGATGTATGTTCAGCATGTACTCCAGGAAAGCTGCCCACGTAAGCGATAAACATATTCAAATGGCTCCATTACTCTGACGGAGGCAAAAGTTGTCTCATTTTGGCATCCATCAAACTTGTATATACGGGTATACCATTTTTTTAGAGAAGACTACGATATTTAATAAAAATGGAATCCCACAAAAAACGTATACTGCCCGGTACGCGTATTTTAAACATGGGAGCCCTATGGGTGACGTATGCCACGAGCACCTGTTAAAAGTATATGTCAGGAGTTTTTCAATAGCTTTTCATGACTTACATGTTAAACATATCCCACAGTAGTAGATGCCACTGTTAGATATCCGCCACAGCCCACATTTATTAGATACGTTAGGAACTTTTCCCGGCTTATATGCAAAAAGTAGGCAAACGTGATGGGAACTTAGCCTTAGGGGGCTGTGATCGACCATTGGCCACATAGGTCACCCTACTTCTACGCGGTGTGACCGTGGCTTTGTGGCGGTTTTTCTTTCATCTGCGTGCCAGTAGTTCTGAGATTAAGTTGTGATCTATTTACCTCCCGCTGTCGCCAGCACAGACCCCTCTGTAAAGTGGATTAAGAACGCAGGCCGCACATTTACTTCAGGAATTGAGGAGCATCGATCAGGGGCGGCCGAGCCGTCAGCGGTCAGGAGTCAGATAAAACCGGCTCGGGACGGAGCTACTTTCAGCAGCAATATGGTAAAATCAATAAACTATTAATAACCCCACAGGACAAGCAGATTGCTGCCTAATGCAGTTTACTTGCTGGAGTTTACCAACACTGACAGTTCCTCAGAAGGGTAAGTAATTGTGTTACAGAGTTGGAGCTGACATGGCGATCAGAGCAGAGCGCCAACAGGAGATAATGTAAGTATTAAATCCTACACCCCCCCCCCCCCTTCTTCTTAATCTGGTCCTGCTACCGACACTGGATGCTGACAACATACTCAATGAGGTCTGGAACAGGCGACCTCCACAACTGTCTCCACTATAGATTGTAAGCTCCTATGGTCCGCGCTCAACCTCCTAAGGCTTCACGGCTGCACCAGGATTGTATCGCTCTGTTATAATGGTCGTTCTGTTCAAGTTTATTAATATGACAAACAACTAATAACAATACCGAAATAATAATCATAATAAATCAAATAATGTAATAAAGTAATAATAATTAACTAAGTAGAAATAATTAAAAAAATTATAAAATAGCAATGTCATAAAAATATAAAATAATGTAATAAAGTAATAATAAATAATAAAGTAAAAATAAAAAAATTCTAATAATAATGTAATAAAAATATAAAATAATAATAATGTAATAAAATAATAAATCTAATAATATTGTAATACTAATAAATAATAATATAATACTAAAATAACATTGTAATAAATATAATAATATAATAAGTCTAATAAATAATAATAATCTCTTCAAGTTAATGGGAGTTCTGAAAACTCATGTAAAAGAACTGCACAAATTTAAAAGACAAGTTGAATTAATTCAGATCAAAGCTTTTTATATAGAAAAAACCTAATCATTGTTTAAAGAAAAGATCCACAGCTTTCTTATATACTTGCTGTTTCACCTCCTCACCATTTTCATAACCTCTGCTTGTTGTCGGTGAATGAGAACATATATGTTTAAATCCTGAGGCTGAAAACCTGTCCTGACCTAATCCTGCTCACACAGCTCAGGATTTGTTACAACTGTATTGTACTGTAATGCTTCTCACAGCTGAGAAGTTGTTACAATTAGCATCCAGCCTAATCCTAAATGCATCAGCAGCACAAATCTCCCTCCTGTCCTTGTTACAAGCTCTCTCTCTCCTTGTTACAATGTATCAGTGCAGGTAAATTGTAGCAGTCTGGAGTCTAGATTGTTTAGCTCACAGAGTATGGCATAGACTGGATAAAACTGTAACAAACCCTCAGCTGTGAGATGCATTATGTCTTAAGCAATGAATATTGAAAATTATTACTAATAAAACCACAAAGCATATAAGAAAATGCTAAAAGTCAAACAGATAAAACTGGACAAACACTGTAAGTGGCCTAATTATGCAGTAAGCCTTGTAAGATCCTGCAGCTGCATCCCCCTCCCTGTCTACTATTTACTGTAGATGAGGTTTGTGAACATTAACAGAACGCTACAGGCAATGACAGGGGAACTGGAAGGTGAGGAAGACACCGCTGTCTTCTAAAAACAGTCTTTACAAAGTTTCGTACATCCACACGTACGTAATACTGATTTACGGAAGAAAACTTTGCGGCAGATACGCGAATGTACAAGGCCAGTCCGGAGAATATCCCTGTTCTGATTTGAACTACTCGTCCAGTGTCGGCTTTGGTACGTTACTTCATCACTGTATAAAGGATGCGGCCTCTTAGGTGCAGGGGTCTCGGGGGTCTCTCTCATCTTGTTGATGATGAGAGAGGGCAATGTTCGGAGCACAGACTGTTTTCAGGCAGGTTTGGCCTTTCCCACCTCGTCTGCTGGCTTCTCTATAGGGGATCATTGAAGCAGAATCACGCAGCCCGACAATGGGTCACAATGAGAAGCGCGGACCGTCTGAGCGGCTGAGGGGAAAACGAGAGCTTTTATTTATTTTTGGTGACAAAAAGAGGCTGCTGAGCAAAATAAACTGCAGCAATTCTCCTCCTGGCTCCATGCACTTGACTGAAGGGCCAGCACCTGCTTCCAGGGCCCAGGGAGCTGCCAAATCTGAGCGGCTCATCAACGTGCCGCCACCTGCCAGTCTAGATGTGACGCAATATACTGACCCCCTCCAACCATCACCGGTAACCAGGGTGAAACCGCACAAATACGGCATCAGGGTCGACACAGGAACACAACGGGGGCCAATTTATCAGTTATGGCTTAAGAGAACATTGTAGAACCAGATTTAGGGCAGGGACACAAGTAGCGTAAACACTGAGCATTTTCCGCAAATCGGCAGCGTATCACAGTAGCAGCAGTGAGGGGGAGATTTCTACAAGTCTCGTCCCCACACTGCGGAAAAATGCAGCCGAAAAAAACACGCACATAAATGGACCTGTGGTGCAGTTTCTTCAGCCGCACAATGTCCATTAAACCCACAACAGAGTGGTGTGTAATGCGATAAATCGAAGTAAGAAAAAATAATAATAAAGTTTTACTTACCCAGAGTTCCCTGCTTCTTCTCCAGCCCGGCCCCCTGGATGACCGCTGCAGCCAATCACAGGCTGTAAGTGGTCACATGGCCAGCAACATCATGCAGGGAGGCCGGAGCGGATGTCAGAGGAGGGAGCGGGTAAGTATGTGTGATAATTTACACAGCGGAATTTACGCTCGAAAAAACGAACCACAGTGTGGTGCGGGATAGCGGACGGCATTCCCTGCGGTGTTCAGGGTGTATATGCTGCGCAGCTTGACGCAGTGTATCTGCCCTGAAAACGCTGTGTGTTCCTACCCTAAAGATGGCGCATGCCTTAAAGGGGCATTTAGGGTTTCAACAAGTTACCCCCTATCCGTAGGGTAAGGAGTAACTTGCTGATCAGTGGGTGTCCGACAGCTGGGACCCTCACCATTTACAGGAAGGGGGGTCCCGCACCCCTCGTTGGAACGGAGCGGCAGGTCGCTCATGCGCACTGCCGCTCCATTCATTCTCTATGGCAGCGCCGGAGATAGCGGAGTACATAGTTCGGCTATTTCCGGCGCAGCCATAGAGAATGAATGGAGTGGCAGTGTGCATGAGCGACCTGCCGCTCCGTTCAAACAAGCAGTACAGGACCCCCCTTCTTGTAAATGTTGAGGGTCCCAGCTGTCGGACACCCACCGATCAGCAAGTTACCCCTTACCCTAAGGATATCTTGTTGTAACCAGAATACGTCTTTAAGTAAAAATAATACTTCATTTGCACAATTTTTTCCTAAAGTTCAGACACTTTTCAGGTGCATTCAATTTGGTTACGCCCCATGCACACGACCGTAAAAAACTCTGCAATTGCGGACCACAATACGGTCCGCAATTACGGATCCGCCCGGTTCTATTGGCCGCGGACACTTTTCCGTATCGCTACGGAAGGGTGTCCGTACCGTAGAACCTTGCCGAGAAATATGGAGCGTGTCCTACTTTTCGATTTTTACGGCCCGTGCTCCCATACTTTGCATGGGAGCACGGCACAAAAATGCAGCCCGCAGCAGTCGGCCGTGCTCGCCTTGATTACGAGCACGGCCGTGTGTATGAGGCCTTAATGTGGCCCATTGTATCCAGCAGAATCTATTAATGTCACATAAGTGGGGGAGGGAGTAGTCACGCTCTATTAATCAGCTGCGTACTGTGAAAATAGGCCGACTATTTACCAGAGAATAAGAGAAAATAAAGGCAGCGCGTGACACCAAAATTGATACTTATCCCGAACATGTGTCAGACGTCCCCGGTCCTGACAGGTCCCATTGATGGTGCGTATGTCCGTAGACACATTGAATGGCTGCATTTAAAAAAAAACAGCAAATATTTCTCCAGCGCGGAGCGCGAAAACGATCTAGGGACACAAAGGATTCACGGCTCATTAGCCTTTACGTGGGCTTCTTTTATCAGCCGTGTATTTATATGTAATATTACCTGCAAACAAGACGGCAGGAGGCAAAACTGCGAGTGCGCGTCTCATCCACGATCAGCGCTCATTTATTCATTCAACGGCGAGAGAGGTTGGTGGATTTCAGACATTTGCGCATAATATTTGATCTGTAACAGGAGAACGGCATCTACATGTCATAAAACTGATGTCAGAGCTCCGCGATATCCTCACTTTACGGTTAATCAGGAAGAGCTCGATCACATGACTCCACCGCCAGGGCTGGAAATTCTTAGGCCCTGTTCACACAGAGTTTTTTTTCGTAGGCAGAAAAATCTGCCTCAAAATTCCGTCTGGAATCTCGAGGCAGATTTTGACCTGCCTGTATGCCGTTTGCCGCGTTTTCCGGCCGCGGCCATTGAGCGCCGCAGGCAAAAAAAATGATTTCTCTGCCTCCCATTGATGTCAATGGGAGGTCAGAGACGGAAACGCCCTAAGTAAGGGCATGTCCCTTCTTTTTCCCGCAAGCGTTTTTTTCAGCTTGCGGGAAAAAAGAAAACACCTCCGCCTCCCATTGAAATCAATTGGAGGCGATTTAAGAGGCTCTGTCACCAGATTTTGCAACCCCTATCTCCTATTGCAGCAGATCGGAGCTGCAATGTAGATTACAGTAACGCTTTTATTTTTAAAAAACGAGCATTTTTGGCCAAGTTATGACCATTTTTGTAGTTATGCAAATGAGGCTTGCAAAAGTACAAGTGGGCGTGTTGAAAAGTAAAAGTACAACTGGGCGTGTTGAAAAGTAAAAGTCCAAGTGGGCGTGTTTAAAAGTAAAAGTCCAAGTGGGCGTGTATTATGTGTGTACATCGGGGCGTTTTTACTACTTTTACTAGCTGGGCGTTCTGATGAGAAGTATCATCCACTTCTCTTCACAACGTCCAGCTTCTGGCAGTGCAGATCTGTGACGTCACTCACAGGTCCTGCATCGTGTCAGACGAGCGAGGACACATCGGCACCAGAGGCTACAGATGATTCTGCAGCAGCATCGGCGTTTGCAGGTAAGTCGATGTAGCTACTTACCTGCAGACGCTGATGCTGCTGCAGAATCATCTGTAGCCTCTGGTGCCGACACGATGCAGGACCTGTGAGTGACGTCACAGCGTGATCTGCCAGAAGCTGGGCGTTCTGAAGAGAAGTGGATGATACTTCTCGTCAGAACGCCCAGCTAGTAAAAGAAGTAAAAACGCCCCGATGTACGCACATAATACACGCCCACTTGGACTTTTACTTTTAAACACACCCACTTGGACTTAAGAAAGGCTCATTTGCATAAATATAAAAATGGTCATAACTTGGCCAAAAATGCTCGTTTAAAAAAAAACAAAAAACTTTACTCTTATCTACATTGCAGCGCCGATCTGCTGCAATAGGAGATAGGGGTTGCAAAATCTGGTGACAGAGCCTCTTTAGTCAGTTTTTTCCGACGCGGTTTCCGCTGCAAAAACCTCTGTGTGAACAGGGCCTTAGGCTACATGCACATGTTGCGTAATTTGGTGCAGAAAATCCACATCAAAACCGCAGATCAACGCAGGTGATTCTGCAGGTAAAATCACACACACACACACACACACGTACACACACACACACACACACACACACACACATATATATATATATATATACACATATATATATACACACACATTCATACATACACGCACACACACACACACACACACATTCATACATACACGCACACACACACACACATTCATACATACACGCACACACACACACACATTCATACATACACGCGCACACACACACACACATTCATACATACACGCACACACACACACACATATATATATATATACACACACACACACACACACACACACACACACACACACACACACATATACATTAACCCTCTGCAGATTCATTGACCTGTGTGCATCAAGGTGTTTCCATGGCTGGATGCTTCTTCACAGTCAGGGAAAAAAATAATATCTCTGCTTGAAATCAGTGCCATTTACATCCAGAAGCTGAAAACTCACATGCGGGTTTGTTACAATTGGATGTGGTCCAGACAATCCTCTGATCTATAGAGCCTCAACTCCAGACTCAAACATTGTATCAGTCAGGACAGGAAAGAGATTGCAGTTGTTGTGCTCAGGACAGGAAAGACCTGGCAAAACTGGATACAATTGTAATAAAACCTCAGCTGTGGAAATTATTAGATATGTTTACGTTTTCAGCCTCTCAATGTAAACGTTAATCTTTCCATTCACTGACTGCAAGCACAAATCTTGAAAAACCCCCAAAACAAACTAAAAACGAGTGATTGAAATACACACTATATTAGAAAAGCAACATAAGTTTTTATCCTACAATGATTGAGCTTCATGGACAGAATACTTGAGCTGATATCTGTCATATGTCAGGAAGTAATTGTGCAACATGAAATGCTTCCCCCTTGGGTTTTTAGAAAATTCTGAGAATCAGAGATTACATTGCAGCTTGAAGGGCATAAGGGATATCTGGAAGTAGTGGCGTAACTACCGCTATAGCAGCCGTAGCGGCTGCTACGGGGCCCGCAGGCTCATGGCCGGAGGCTCCGCTAGCAGCCGCTATGGCTGCTACAGCGCGACACCACTGAAGGGGTTGTTCCTACAAAAGACATGCATCCCCTCTCCACAGGAGAGGGGATACATGTGTGATCGCTGGGACGCCCAGCGATCAGGAGAACAGGGGACCGAAATTCCCCCGAAGTTTTCCATGACAAACCTTGGACTTCCGGGGTCTGTGTCGGCAGCTCCGTAGAAATGAATGGAGCGCTTGTGCGCATGCGTGACCAACGCTCCTTTCATTTTTATTGAACTGCGCAGACGCCGGAAGTCAGAGGTTAGTCATGGAGAACTTCGGGGGACTTTCGGTCCCCTGTTCTCCTGATCGCTGGGCGTCCCAGCGATCACACATGTATCCCCTGTCCTGTGGATAGGGAATGCATGTCTTTTGTAGGATCAACTATAGGCCGTTTTTTTTTTTTTTGGGAGGGGGGGCTATATGGCGTTATCTATAGGGGGGGTCTGTATGGCGTTATCTACAGGGGGGGCTGTATAGCGTTATCTACAGGGGGGCTGTATGGCGTTATCTACAGGGGGGGCAGTATGGCGTTATCTACAGGGGGGCTGTATAGCGTTATCTACAGGGGGGCTGTATGGCGTTATCTACAGGGAGGCTGTATGGCGTTATCTACAGGGGGATTTGGGGCTGTAAGACGTTATCTACAGGGGGGCTGTATGGCGTTATCTACAGGGGGGATTTGGGGCTGTAAGACGTTCTCTACAGGGGGGCTGTATGGCGTTATCTACAGGGGGCTGTGTATGGCGCTATCTACAGGGGGCTGTGTATGGCGCTATCTACAGGGGGCTGTGTATGGTGCTATCTATAGGGAGGCACTATCTACAAGGGGGGGGTTGTGTGATACCAAGCGGAGGGGGGGCCCCAGTCAAAAGTTTGCTATGGGACCCAGTCTTTCCTAGTTACGCCCCTGTCTGGAAGTTTCTACATGGCTATAATGTAAATGGAGTCTAACCCCGGGGGTGAGTCCTATGTAATTCCCTGCTTAGAAAAGGAAAGACACTCCGTGTCCTCATTAATATGATCTCTTTAATTCCGTTGATATGATGAGATAAGAGGGGAAGGATCCGTCACAGGATCCACTAAGATCTGCCAGTCACACAGCTGTACTGACTGCAGACACAGAAGACACTCAGCCCTCCCCGGACTCCCCGGACCATATGTGAGAATTATCTCCCGGGAAGGTTTAATGATGTCTGGATGGAACATCTTTTAATAGAGTTGATATCGCTGCGTAATTCAGTCATGTGAGGATGAGATCTGACACTTACAGTAAAACAACGCTAATAAGGGAATAACCACAGGAGAGAGACACGTCCTCTATGAGATGAAGATTAATGACGGGGGATGGTGGGGTGACCCCTCTGTCATAGCACGGGAAGGTGGACCACGGGGGAAATACAAAGAGGCGTGGGGAGGGGTGGTGCAAGATATGTCCAAAATATATTACAAAGCTGCTTTTATATTGTATTAACGGAGTAGATATTTGGCTCCGCACATAACGTATATCACCACCTCTAAACACCAGGTCACATATTGAATGATTTCCCATAAACAATGGAGTCACTGTGTACATACATTACATTACTTATCCTGTACTAATCCTGAGTTACATCCTGTATTATACTCCAGAGCTGCACTCACTATTCTGCTGGGGGAGTCACTGTGTACATACATTACTTATCCTGTACTGATCCTGAGTTACATCCTGTATTATACTCCAGAGCTGCACTCACTATTCTGCTGGTGGAGTCACTGTGTACATACATTACATTACTTATCCTGTACTAATCCTGAGTTACATCCTGTATTATACTCCAGAGCTGCACTCACTATTCTGCTGGTGGAGTCACTGTGTACATACATTACATTACTTATCCTGTACTGATCCTGAGTTACATCCTGTATTATACTCCAGAGCTGCACTCACTATTCTGCTGGTGGAGTCACTGTGTACATACATTACATTACTTATCCTGTACTGATCCTGAGTTACATCCTGTATTATACTCCAGAGCTGCACTCACTATTCTGCTGGTGGAGTCACTGTGTACATACATTACATTACTTATCCTGTACTGATCCTGAGTTACATCCTGTATTATACTCCAGAGCTGCACTCACTATTCTGCTGGTGGAGTCACTGTGTACATACATTATATTACTGATCCTGAGTTATATCCTGTATTTTACTCCAGAGCTGCACTCACTATTCTGCTGGTGGAGTCACTGTGTACATACATTACTTATCCTGTACTGATCCTAAGTTATATCCTGTATTATTCTCCAGAGCTGCACTCACTGTTCTGCTGGTGGAGCCACTGTGTACATACATTACTTATCCTGTACTGATCCTGAGTTACATCCTGTATTATACTCCAGAGCTGCACTCACTATTCTGCTGGTGGAGTCACTGTGTACATACATTACATTACTTATCCTGTACTGATCCTGTGTTACATCCTGTATTATACTCCAGAGCTGCACTCACTATTCTGCTGGTGTAGTCACTGTGTACATACATTACATTACTTATCCTGTACTGATCCTGAGTTACATCCTGTATTATACTCCAGAGCTGCACTCACTATTCTGCTGGTGCAGTCACGGTGTACATACATTACATTACTTATCCTGTACTGATCCCGAGTTATATCCTGTATTATACTCCAGAGCTGTACTCACTATTCTGCTGGTGGAGTCACTGTGTACATACATTACTTATCCTGTACTGATCCTGAGTCACATCCTGTATTATACTCCAGAGCTACACTCACTATTCTGCTGGTGGAGTCACGGTGTACATACATTACATTACTTATCCTGTACTGATCCCGAGTTATATCCTGTATTATACTCCAGAGCTGTACTCACTATTCTGCTGGTGGAGTCACTGTGTACATACATTACTTATCCTGTACTGATCCTGAGTCACATCCTGTATTATACTCCAGAGCTGCACTCACTTTTCTGCTCGTGGAGTCACAGTGTACATACATTACATTACTTATCCTGTACTGATCCTGAGTTACATCCTGTATTATACTCCAGAGCTACAATCACTATTCTGCTGGTGGAGTCACTGTGTACATTACATTACTTATCCTGTACTGATCCTGAGTTACATCCTGTATTATACTCCAGAGCTGCACTCACTATTCTGCTGGTGGAGTCACTGTGTACAGACATTACATTACTTATCCTGTACTGATGCTGAGTTATATCCTGTATTATACTCCAGAGCTGCACTCACTATTCTGCTGGTGGAGTCACTGTGTACATACATTACATTACTTATCCTGTACTGATCCTGGGTTACAGAATGTATTATACTTCAGAGCTGCACTCACTATCCTGCAGGCTTCAGAGCTGAAATCTCCCAGCATTCCTTGCTTGCATGTTTCATGTCTACAGAGCTTGCTTTGGTGATTTGCAGTATGGGAATTGTCATCTTTATATCAGATGTTGTACAATCTATGATGTAGGAAAAAGTAACTGCCTATCCCTATATTATAGATTTGACTGTTCAATAATCGAGAATAGTTGATAATCTGGCGAGTGTCAGATTAATGAAGTTTTACGGTATTTCTATAGAATACACAATTTATGAGTTTATGTAAAAAAATATATGTTCCGAAATCCGAGAGCATCCCCTCCAGAGAGGCTATAAATACCCAAAATTAGAGCCGGCACATTTCCATTCCCTTTATCTTCAACGTGTTGGTAAATTGTAAATATTTCTCCAGCGTTTGGCGCCAGTTTCCGGTGAAGGTGACGCCGTCTCTTGGTAACGTCTCCTGTTGGTCATTCACAGATTTTTTTTATCTGATTCTGCATCCGAACCGAGTCCCGCAGCCTTTAGCTTATCTCCGGTTGTCTCATTTTCTCTATCACCTTGGCTGCTCCCAATCTTTTTCATCTGCCGCTCTCGCTATTTCTCCTCGGGAACAGAACGCCGCTATTGTGCCGTTTAAGCAATTCATCCAACTTTCCTGCTGTTGTGTAAAAAACAGGATATTTGCCCCCGAGCAGCATAAGGCAACAACTCCCGGAGTCTGCATAATGCATTGTTATACCGAGCTGCGTGTGGGGAGCTGACAAAATATACTTATCTACAATGTGGAACAAGGGACTGACAGCCACCAATAAAGGACGCAAATCATCACCAGTCAGTAAGAAAAGATGTCAGTAAAAATGAGCTGGACTCGAGTTTTATTAAAGGCCTCATCCAGTCTTCTGTAAAAAAAAAAAGCTAAATTGTTGCATCATAAAAAGTTATTCAATTTGTTAATATATGTTGCAGTTATTTGTTATAATCATTTTTCAAGATCTCTGCATGCTGTCAGTGAATAGGGCCCATTCCCTCAACCCTAGTATTTCGGACCCAAAAAAATCCAGTTTGTACACCCCCATTTCTCCCCTTGTAGGACAGAAGGGTGGTTTGATCACTTCTGCCCAATGTTGAATCTGGGGGGGGGACGGGGGGGGGGGGGGACGGGGACGACACACCGATATGTTCACAATGCCCAAACAGAGAAGGGATGATATCGATCTCTATGGGCCCCATTGCAGCCGCCTCTATGATATATAAATCCAGCAAAAACAGGACAAGATCTGGTCCGACGCTGCTCCTGGGGTCAGATGTCTCGTCTTCACTATATATGGTGCTGGCTGCGGCAGAGAAGCTTGCACTCTACTGCAACATTTCAGTTATTGAACATTTCAGTCATTTCTATTTTATTATTAGGTTTGCAAAAGGTGAAGTCAATTCTGTAACGATCTTAACAGGACTTAACCCGTAGATACCATCAGACTTTTGTCATGCAAATATGTATCCCAGTTCCGTTAGTGAGAACTTGTAATACGAGGAGCGGGCGGCGCGGGAGAAAGCGGCTGGGTGACCTCCGCATGATTCTAATCGCAATACTAGAGACCTCAATTATTGCACGGATCGGAGGTGTTGGTTACAGGCTCGTTCCGCTAGACCTAGAGCAACCCCCTGGTCTATTTTCCATCCATGTTCCAGGGTTCCGTATACACCAGAGAGGAAAGAAGGGAGAAGAAACGATATTTCCCTCCTTGTGCTGCGTTAAGTGCAGGGGTATAGCGACTATGCGATTACTCCGGCTATTGATGGCTGCGGGGATGGAGGGGCAGGTCATTTCCAGGGGTCAGTAAGGAACCTGCCATGTACATAAAGGAGAAGCTGTGGAGGGCTATGAAATGCTTCATATGCAGGACTGGACCCAGAGAAAATGCTAAAATTTTATCCTAATATAACTCAGCAAACACCAGAAACGTGAAGAATACATCAGAGACCCCCTAGGATTGTGCTACAATACAGTGTATGTTTAGGTGCACAAGGAATACACTTGTCTGGTCGAGACTAGATCTATTAATATTAACATACACTTACATGGGACGCATCTTCCAAAACTTTTTATTGACAAGCCTTTAGGCCCTGTTCACACAGTTTTTTGGCGCATTTTGAGACGCGGAAATGGAGCCTAAAAACTGCCAAAAATGCCTCCCATTGATTTCAATAGGAGTCGGAGGTGGTTTTTTTCCCTCGAGCGTTTTTTTTAGCATCATGCCCTTTCTTCAGGTGTTCCCATCTCTGACCTCCGATTGAGATCAATGGGAGGCAGACGAAGCGGTATTCGCTGTTTTTTTTGCCTGCGACGCTCAATGGCCACGGCCGAAAAACGCAGCAAAGAGTACAGGCAGGTCAAAATGTGCTTGCAAAAGACTCTCTGTGAACAGGGCCTTAGAGGGTTATTCCCAATTTAGACTTGTATGGCGTATCCACGGGATATGCCTTAAATGTCTGATAAATGCGGGTCCTAACTATGGGACCCACATTTATCTTCAGAAGTGGGTCCCCAAACCCGCATCCAGGCAGATAATGAGCATGCGCGTGTCTCTCTATGTGTTCTGTATTATGGGAGTTGTGGAAACACCCGAGAACTACTGCTCATTGCAGAGAATACAGAGAGCCGCCACCTCTCCATTCATTGTGCCTGGATGCAGCGGCCGTACTGGAGACAGGTGCCGGTCCAATGGATATGCCATTAATGTCTAAGACGTGAATACCCTTTTAAGGGGTCCATACACATTAGATGAGACACGACCCGACGTCAATTTCATGTGTATGTGGGTCTCCCGAGTCCCTCGATGGCAAATGTCGGGGGGAAGAAGAATCAGGCATGCTCTGCTTCGAAATGCCTGATCCTTTGTTTTCGTGGGTGATCAGCCTCTCCTCTGGCAGCAGCTTATTTTCCTCTCCCCATTGAAAACGCATGCATGCTCGGTGGAGCCCAGCGTACATGTATTCGGGGGAGTCGAGAGGAACGTGCATTTAGCCGGCAGCTATGTTAAGCGCATGGTCAGCTTTAGATCTGGGTTGCGTTACTATATTTGGGTTACAGACTCCCCTGTGGTGTTATGTTGCCCCCATCTCCTTCTCTTAGGATATGAGGGACTTGCCACCATAGTGGATCATTGGTCAGCACTGTTGCCTTACAGAACTGGGGTCCCGGATTCAAATCCAACCAGGGACCATATATCTGTGTCTGTAAATTCTCACTGAGGATAAAGCAGGTTCCTCCCATGCTCTAAGAACATCTTGATGTGCGAGATATCACATAATGAGCTGAGAGCGATTCATTGCAGAATATGTAATATTGATTACATATAAACAACGAGAGGTAAAATAAGGGACGCTCCCCCAGAATTTCTGGAGAATGGACGGTGAGTATACAGTCCCCATCATAAAGGGGTTGTGACGTCTATCAGTGCACCCATCTATGTAATAAGTGAGTGATGCCGGGCATTGAGCATATGATGATATGTTAATAGTGGGTGATACACCGCCCAATCATCCGTTTGCAATTACCTCTGATAAACACGGAGTTATGTAAGGGGTTAATCCTTAGATGCCCTCTGAGGTCTACACAAGGCGCAGCGCCCCACATCATCCGGCGCCCAGCGTCCCTCATTATCCGTCTTTATCTCAGGTGATCAGACGCGCTCTCTCTTTTTTACACCTGGTTTATACAGCAGATTCCTGCTGCCAAGTTACAAGTCTGGAAATACACAATAAAGAAAGGAGAAGATGATAATGCCTCCAATTAGAGGAACATCAAGCGATAATGGTCCCACTGGATACAGGCGGCTCCGGGGAGAAGATGACAATAGGACCGCGACTGATCTTTTCCCCAAAACTCAGTATTACTGTCTTCAGCCTGATGGCCGAAAGAAAGACAGAAAGACATAAAGAGAAAACCATTTGCAGCCTCTCGCTGTGAGGAGCTGAACGAGCCGCTGTTCTTCTCTCATACACTAATCAGGGGGAAGAATGGCGGCTGCGGCCAAAGTTCACACTCTCTTTGTGAACCAGCCAATTCCTCCAGATCATTCCGCTCCACACGAAAGAAATGCAGCAATTCTACATTTTTATTTCTCCCTAAAACGGTAATTCTGTATTTGCCCATCTTCAGGAAATAAGGACACTTAGGCCCTGTTCACACAGAGTATTTTGACAAGCTTTTTGGAGCGGAAACCACTCTGCAAAACTCGTCAAAAAACAGCCGAAAATGCCTCCCATTGATTTCAATGGGAGGCGGTGGCAGTTTTCTCCCGCGAGCGGTAAAACTGCCTGGCGGGAGAAAGAAGGGACATGCCCTATCTTCGCGCGTTTACGTAGCACTCAATGGCCACGAGCAAAAAACGCGGCAAGCGACGTGCAGGAAGGACAAAATCTGCCTCAAAATCCCATACTGAATTTTGAGGCAGAATTTTCCTCCTGCAAAAAAACTCTGTGTGAACGAGGCCTTATACCACCCATAAGTCTTAGGCCTCATGCACATAGCTGTAGGTACAACTGCTGGGTTGTACGAAGGCGTAATAAAGGCACCCTTATCTCAATTTTCAAAATTACTGCTTGCTGTCGGTGAATAAGAACATCCATGTTTTCATTCAGAGGCATAAAACAATAATCCTAACCAACGACTACTCACACAGATGAGTTTGTTTTAAAGAATCATGCTGTGCAATAATCTCTAAAAAACGTGGACATCAGACTAGACCTGCACTGATACATTGTAGCAAACAGGATAAGAGATAGATATGCTCTGCTGTGCTCAGCTCACAGAGGAATGATTAGGCCAAGATCACACACACGCAGTTTTGATTCCGTTTTTAGCTCAGTTTTGCATGAGATGCATCAGTCTTTTCTTTAAACCTTCCCTTCTTTTCTGGCTTTGCCTAAAATATCTGAGCGAAAAACTGCCTTAAAACGGCATGTGTTTTCCTGGCCTTAGAGTGGATACAGTTGTAACAAACTCTCAGCTGTGAGAAGGGTTTCAGCCTATAAATGTAAACAAGTATGTTTTCATTCACTGGCATCAAGCAGAGATCTTGAATATGATGAAGAATTAATACACACGGCCCGTTAGAAACTTGAAGAACTTTTGATCGTACATTGATTAAGCTATTTACATGGAACTCGGATGTAAAATCCACATTTGACAAGTGTAACGCTCTCGTTCCACTATCTCCTCCCTGACGCTGTCCGTCAATAGATACATAAAGCAATGTTATTATCAGCAGGATGACAGACCGGGGACGCTCTTAACTTCTGGCGCTACAGCGCAGGTTTTGGAACAGTGATAAAAGTATGAATGGATGGTTGCTAAGCAACAAGACTGTCAAGAAAATGATCGCAGCACTGAAAGGTCCAGCAATCCTAAAAAGGAAAATTCTCCACCTACATGTAAGGAACCCATCTAATATGTGCCAGTGGAGGCAGCGAGAAGCACGGCACCGTCATTCAGGGGGGTTCGAGGCCGCAATGTACAGACGTGTTACAAACATTCATAACAACAGGAAACAAATGTATCACAAAATTGTAATGGTAGAAAAAATAACCAAAATAACATAAAAAAAGACACAAAGTATCCACAGCATTGTGCTCCAGGGCTATGGCGTAGCTCAATGGCACAAGCACACCAAGTCAAGGTCGGAAGAGGCAGCAAAGGTCAAAGATTACAAAAGCAAAGAATTAATACAAATAAGGCCCTGTTCACATCATGTTTTTGCCCTACGTTTAGTCTGTACATCAGGGGACGGGGTCCTGAAGAGAGGCTTTTATCAACAACTGATAAACTACGTTCAGAAAAGAGGCAGAGTACATAAATAAAAGTGTGAATACATAGAGTTAGTTCGTGATAACGTTTATTTCTATCGTCGTACGCATCACACATTTCATTATACAGGTCTCCGGTGACGTCATAAGGAGCGCCAGGGCCCAGATAGCCCATTAAACAGAGAGGAGGCCTGGTTCGGATTCTTCTCCTGAAGATGGAATGAGTTGTAAATGAGTTTGAATTTTAATGAATTCTTCCTGTGGGTGAAGCCGTCGCTGCGCTGAGTTAACACAGCCGCACTGTTTCTATTTTAAAGCCAAGTAATTTAAGACATTACACGAGGGGGGCAGTTTTTCCATTAAAGTGCTCTAATCTTTCTCCACGTTTCTGACAGCTAATTGCAGCACAGGCCTTACCCACTCATTATCCCCGCTACGTGTAAAAGCAAATCTCTATACATCTCCAAAAGAAAGAGAGAAGCGGCAACAAAGACAGCGGAACCGAGAACCAGAAATCACATGCCAACAATCGCAGGTGCGGCTGGTGAACACACACTCTGCCAGGCAATCTAACCAGCACTGCCCATTAGTCACTGACTCACTAATACTTGACAACTGGAAGCTCCTTCTAAGGCATTACTAAAGAAGCAGAATATAGAACTGCATTTCCTTATGTCGTCAGTGCAGTACAAGGGGCAGGAATGTGGAGGAACGATGGGTTCTGTAGTCCATTATAAACGAATTGTGATTTCCTTTTTCTAACTTAGTGGCCTCCATCACCTGGGAATCTGCCACAGAAAGACCAATCTCATCAAATGTGTCAGTGGATAAACTTGGTGAGTGATAAGTTAGTACCCAAAGCTGGATACAGACAGGGCAGGTTCACACGTCGCGAGAGAATCACCATTTGAGTCTAACATAATGTGGAAAGAAAAACAAAAAACACAAACACGATGTCATCAACATCCTATCTAATCAATGAAGATGCTGCACTGATGACATCACTAATGAGCACTAAAGAGGTTCAGGCCATCAAGTAATATTGCACTCCTAGTAGTTATATTCTTGTATATAGGTGCAGTATTACAGGAGTTATATTCTTGTATATAGGGGGCAGTATTATAGTAGTTATATTCTTGTATATAGGAGCAGTATTATAGTAGTTATATTCTTGTATATAGGAGCAGTATTATAGTAGTTATATTCTTGTATATAGGGGGCAGTATTATAGTAGTTATATTCTTGTATATAGGAGCAGTATTATAGTAGTTATATTCTTGTATATAGGAGCAGTATTATAGTAGTTATATTCTTGTATATAGGGGCAGTATTATAGTAGTTATATTCTTGTATATAGGTGCAGTATTATAGTAGTTATATTCTTGTATATAGGAGCAGTATTATAGTAGTTATATTCTTGTATATAGGGGGCAGTATTATAGTAGTTATATTCTTGTATATAGGAGCAGTATTATAGTAGTTATATTCTTGTATATAGGAGCAGTATTATAGTAGTTATATTCTTGTATATAGGGGCAGTATTATAGTAGTTATATTCTTGTATATAGGGGGCAGTATTATAGTAGTTATATTCTTGTATATAGGGAGCAGTATTATAGTAGTTATATTCTTGTATATAGGGAGCAGTATTATAGTAGTTATATTCTTGTATATAGGGGGCAGTATTATAGTAGTTGTATTCTTGTATATAGGGGGCAGTATTATAGTAGTTGTATTCTTGTATATAGGGAGCACTATTATAGTAGTTATATTTTTGTATATAGGAGCAGTATTATAGTAGTTATATTCTTGTATATAGGGCAGTATTATAGTAGTTATATTCTTGTATATAGGGGGCAGTATTATAGTAGTTATATTCTTGTATATAGGGGGCAGTATTATAGTAGTTATATTTTTGTATATAGGAGCAAGATTATAGTAGTTATATTCTTGTATATAGGAGCAGTATTATAGTAGTTATATTTTTGTATATAGGGGCAGTATTATAGTAGTTATATTCTTGTATATAGGGGCAGTATTATAGTAGTTATATTCTTGTATATAGGAGCAGTATTATAGTAGTTATATTCTTGTATATACCGGCAGTATTATAGTAGTTATATTCTTGTATATAGGGGGCAGTATTATAGTTATATTCTTGTATATAGGGGCAGTATTATAGTAGTTATATTCTTGTATATAGGGGGCAGTATTATAGTAGTTATATTCTTGTATATAGTGGCAGTATTCTAGTAGTTATTTTCTTGTATATAGGGGCCAGTATTATAGTAGTAATATTCTTGTGTATAGGGGGCAGTATTATAGTAGTTATATTCTTGTATATAGGGGCAGTATTATAGTAGTTATATTCTTGTATATAGGGGGCAGTATTATAGTAGTTATATTCTTGTATATAGGGAGCACTATTATAGTAATTATATTCTTGTACATAGGGGCAGTATAATGGAAATTAAATACTAGTAGTATTTATATTACTGGCAATAGGGGGGGAGTAATACAGTAGTCAGTGTTGGTGTATAAAAATATATTAATCTTACTTTGTCACTACATGAGATGAATGGAATTAAAAAGCAACAATTACTTTCGTGAGTCAGAGCAGTTGTCACTTCCCTTCCCCCGCTGCTCTTAGCAGCTGGTACAGACATCCAGAATATAGAAAAGAGATTAAGCAAAAATGCATTTATTTTCTAATATCTTTACTATGTCATGTGTGAATGGATCCTGCAGCATTTCTGCTGATATCAGTGGTAACATTAATGTCTCCTGCATGCCCCAATAGTTCTGGCAGGCTGCCGCTGAGCAGGTGCTACCGTTGCCCATTACTGATAGGTGAGCGGAACTGAAGCTCCTTCAGTGAGTGGTTTTGGGTGCTGCCTCTCAGATTTGTTGCACTGCGTTCTCTGCAAGCCCCCGATGCCCGTTATGCTTGGATATATGATGTTTGAGAGCAGCCAAGTGTAGGAAAACGTGTCATAAATTACTGACACACCGTGTTGAAACAAAAGGACAGGTTACATGGGATAGATTTAGAGAAGGAATTCTCCTTTTGTGGCCATGGATCTTTCGCTCAGCACACAGCGTGACAGTGCAGACTCTGCTGGGAATCTGAAAACGTGATGCACTTCCACAGCTCTGTACCATTTTCCACAACTGATAGAGGCCGGAACGTCATAGACGCGAATACCCCAGAAATATCACTTATAAACACAGGCAATCTATTTACCTAGATTCTCCATGTAAGCCGAGGAGTAGAGTTTAAAATATTTTAATTTACAAGAGATTTCCCTAATTCCCTTCAAAAGTTTGATTCAAAGGAACAATAATATCAAGAGAAATCCAACTGCAAGTTGCAACAGCAGTGGAGTAACATTCTGTAAACAGGAGATAAACAACATTATGTACTGTATATACTGCCAATTCAGTCACATATCAAAGTCACCTACTATCTCAGGTTAATATTTCTACCTGTAGGGGGCAGTATTAGGGCATGACCACACGTGGCGGATTTCCTCCGCAACTGTCCGCATCAATGCCGCACAGAATCTGCGTTGCAGATTCTGCTGCGGATCTGCACAAAATGTGCAGAAAATTGATGCGGACTAGCTGCTGCGGACTGCGATAAAAGTGCTTCCCTTCTCCCTATCAGTGCAGGATAGAGAGAAGGGACAGCACTTTCCCTAGTGAAAGTAAAAGAATTTCATACTTACCGGCCGTTGTCTTGGTGACGCGTCCCTCTTTCGGCATCCAGCCCGACCTCCCTGGATGACGCGCCAGTCCATGTGACCGCTGCAGCCTGTGCTTGGCCTGTGATTGGCTGCAGCCGTCACTTAGACTGAAACGTCATCCTGGGAGGCCGGACTGGAGACAGAAGCAGGGAGTTCTCGGTAAGTATGAACTTATATGTTTTTTTACAGATACATGTATATTGAGATCGGTAGTCACTGTCCCGGGTGCAGAAACAGTTACTGCCGATCGCTTAACTCTTTCAGCACCCTGGACAGTGACTATTTACAGACGTCTCCTAGCAACGCTCCCGTCATTACGGGAGCCCCATTGACTTCCTCAGTCTGGCTGTAGACCTAGAAATACATAGGTCCAGCCAGAATGAAGAAATGTCATGGTAGTAAAACCAATACGCTCCGCAGCACACATAAGATCTGCGGACTTCATTGCGGAATTTTGACTCTCCATTGAAGTCAATGGAGAAATTCCGCCATGAGTCCGCCACTGCTCCGCAACAGACAGAGCATGCTGCGGACACCAAATTCCGCTCCGCAGCATATGCTGCGCAGCGGAATTTTACGCCTCGTCTAAACGAACACTGCTAAATTAAAGTGTAAGTCAATGGACAAACGGCTCCGCTGCGGATTAACGCTGCGGAGTGTCCGCAGCGGAATTTAAGTGAAATTCCGCCACGTGTGAACCCAGCCTTATAGTAGTTATATTCTTGTATATCGGTCGCATTATTATAGTAGTTATATTTGTGTATATAGGGGGCAGTATTATAGTAGTTATATTCTTGTATATAGGGGGCAGTATTATAGTAGTTATATTCTTGTATATAGGGGGCAGTATTATAGTAGTTATATTCTTGTATATAGGAGCAGTATTATAGTAGTTATATTCCTGTATATAGGAGCAGTATTATAGTAGATATGTTCTTGTATATAGGGGCAGTATTATAGTAGTTATATTCTTGTATATAGGAGCAGTATTATAGTAGTTATATTCTTGTATATAGGGGTAGTATTATAGTAGTTATATTCTTGTATATAGGAGCAGTATTATAGTAGTTATATTCTTGTATATAGGAGCAGTATTATAGTAGTTATATTCTTGTATATAGGAGCAGTATTATAGTAGTTATATTCTTGTATATAGGGGTAGTATTATAGTAGTTATATTCTTGTATATAGGAGCAGTGTTATAGTAGTTATATTCTTGTATATAGGGGGCAGTATTATAGTAGTTATATTCTTGTATATAGGAGCAGTGTTATAGTAGTTATATTCTTGTATATAGGAGTAGTATTATAGTAGTTATATTCTTGTATATAGGAGCAGTATTATAGTAGTTATATTCTTGTATATAGGGGGCAGTATTATAGTAGTTATATTCTTGTATATAGGGGCAGTATTATAGTAGTTATATTCTTGTATATAGGGGCAGTATTATAGTAGTTATATTTTTGTATATAGGGGCAGTATTATAGTAGTTATATTCTTGTATATAGGAGCAGTATTATAGTAGTTATATTCTTGTATATAGGAGCAGTATTATAGTAGTTATATTCTTGTATATAGGAGCAGTATTAGGGTATGTTCACACGAGGGCGTCCGTTACGGCTGAAATTACGGGGATGTTTCAGCCTGAAAACATCCCCGTAATTTCAGCCGTACCGGCATGTGCAGGCGCTTGAACGCCGCATCCATTACGGCCGTAATTAGCGCTGCTATTCATTGGAGTCAATGAATAACGGCTCCAATTAAGGCCAAAGAAGTGACAGGTCACTTCTTTGACGCGGGCGTCTATTTACGCGCCGTCATTTGACAGCGGCGCGTAAATATACGCCTCGTGTGAACAGACAAACGTCTGCCTATTGCTTTCAATGGGCAGATGTTTGTCAGCGCTATTGAGGCGCTATTTTCAGACGTAATTCGGGGCAAAAACGCCCGAATTACGTCCGTAAATAGGCCGTGTGAACATACCCTTATAGTAGTTATATTCTTGTATATAGGGGGCAGTATTATAGTAGTTATATTCTTGTATATAGGGGGCAGTATTATAGTAGTTATATTCTTGTATATAGGGGGCAGTATTATAGTAGTTATATTCTTGTATATAGGGGGCAGTATTATAGTAGTTATATTCTTGTATATAGGGGGCAGTATTATAGTAGTTATATTCTTGTATATAGGAGCAGTATTATAGTAGATATATTCTTGTATATAGGGGGCAGTATTATAGTAGATATATTCTTGTATATAGGGGGCAGTATTATAGGAGTTGTATTCTTGTATATAGGGGCAGTATTATAGTAGTTATATTCTTGTATATAGGGGCAGTATTATAGTAGTTATATTCTTGTATATAGGAGGCAGTATTATAGTAGATATATTCTTGTATATAGGGGGCAGTATTATAGTAGTTATATTCTTGTATATAGCAGGCAGTTTAGCACTATTGCCTTGCAGCACTGGGGTCCTGGGTTCAAATCCAACCAAGGACAACATCTGCATGGAGTTTGTATGTTCTCCCCGTGTTTGCGTGGGTTTCCTCCGGGTACTCCGGTTTCTTCCCACACCCCAAAAACATACCCATAGGGAATTTAGATTGTGAGCCCCAATGGGGACAGTAAAAAAGTGGACCTCTGTACAGCGCTGCGTAATATGTTGGCGCTATATAAGTAACTGAAATAAATAAATAAATAGTAGATATATTCTTGTATATAGGGGCAGCATTATAGTAGTTATATTCTTGTATATAGGGGACAGTATTATAGTAGTTATATTCTTGTATATAGGGGACAGTATTATAGTAGTTATATTCTTGTATATAGGGGGCAGTATTATAATAGTTATATTCTTGTATATAGGGGGCAGTATTATAGTAGTTATATTCTTGTATATAGGTGCGGTATTATAGTAGTTATATTCTTGTATATAGGGAGCAGTATTATAGTAGTTATATTCTTGTATATAGGAGCAGTATTATAGCAGTTATATTCTTGTATATAGGGGGCAGTATTATAGTAGTTATATTCTTGTATATAGGGGCAGTATTATGGTAGTTCTATTCTTGTATATAGGAGCAGTATTAGGGCGGGTTCACACATGGCGGAATTCCACTTAAATTCCGCTGCGGACACTCCGCAGCGTTAATCCGCAGCGGAGCCGTTTCTCCATTGACTTTCACTTTAAATTAGCAGTGTTCGTTTACACGATGCGTACAATTCCGCTGCGGAGCATAGGCTGCGGAGCGGAATTTGGTGTCCGCAGCATGCTCTGTCTGTTGCGGAGCAGTGGCGGACTCATGGCGGAATTTCTCCATTGACTTCAATGGAGATTCAAAGTTCCGCAATGAAGTCCGCAGCTGTCATGCACATGTCATGTGTGCTGCGGATACGTCTTGCTTTTTTAACTTGACATTTCTTCATTCTGGCTGGACCTATGTATTTCTAGGTCTACAGCCAGACTGAGGAAGTCAATGGGGCTCCCGTAATGACGGGAGCGTTGCTAGGAGACGTCTGTAAATAGTCACTGTCCAGGGTGCTGAAAGAGTTAAGCGATCGGCAGTAACTGTTTCTGCACCCGGGACAGTGACTACCGATCCCAATATACATGTATCTGTAAAAAAACATATAAGTTCATACTTACCGAGAACTCCCTGCTTCTGTCTCCACTCCGGCCTCCCAGGATGACGTTTCAGTGTAAGTGACGGCTGCAGCCAATCACAGGCAAAGCACAGGCTGCAGCGGTCACATGGACTGGCGCGTCATCCAGGGAGGTCGGGCTGGATGCCGAAAGAGGGACGCGTCACCAAGACAACGGCCGGTAAGTATGAAAATCGTTTCCTTTCACTAGGGAAAGTGCTGTCCCTTCTCTCTATCCTGCACTGATAGGGAGAAGGGAAGCACTTTTCCCGCAGTCTGCAGCAGCTAGTCCGCATCAATGTACTGCACATTTTGTGCAGATCCGCTGCAGAATCTGCAACGCAGATTCTGTGCGGCATCGATGCGGACAGTTGCGGAGGAATTCCGCCATGTGTGGTCATGCCCTTATAGTAGTTATGTTCTTGTATATAGGAGGCAGTATTATAGTAGATATATTCTTGTATATAGGGGGCAGTATTATAGTAGTTATATTCTTGTATATAGGGGGCAGTATTATAGTAGTTATATTCTTGTATATAGGGGGCAGTATTATAGTAGTTATATTCTTGTATATAGGAGGCAGTATTATAGTAGATATATTCTTGTATATAGGGGGCAGTACTATAGTAGTTATATTCTTGTATATAGGGGCAGTATTATAGTAGTTATATTCTTGTATATAGGGGGCAGTATTATAGTAGTTATATTCTTGTATATAGGGTGCAGTATTATAGTAGTTATATTCTTGTATATAGCAGGCAGTATTATAGTAGATATATTCTTGTATATAGGGGCAGTATTATAGTAGATATATTCTTGTATATAGGGGCAGTATTCTAGTAGTTATATTCTTGTATATAGGGGACAGTATTATAGTAGTTATATTCTTGTATATAGGGGCAGTATTATAGTAGTTATATTTTTGTGTATAGGGGCAGTATTATAGTAGCTATATTCTTGTATATAGGAGCAGTATTATAGTAGTTATATTCTTGTATATAGGGGCAGTATTATGGTAGTTCTATTCTTGTATATAGGAGCAGTATTATAGTAGTTATATTCTTGTATATAGGGGGCAGTATTATAGTAGTTATAGTCTTGTATATAGGGAGCAGTATTATAGTAGTTATATTCTTGTATATAGGGGGCAGTATTATAGTAGTTATATTCTTGTATATAGGAGCAGTATTATAGTAGTTATATTCTTGTATATAGGGGGCAGTATTATAGTAGTTATATTCTTGTATATAGGGGCAGTATTATAGTAGTTATATTCTTGTATATAGGGGCAGTATTATAGTAGTTATATTCTTGTATATAGGAGGAAGTATTATAGTAGTTATATTCTTGTATATAGGGGCAGTATTATGGTAGTTCTATTCTTGTATATAGGAGCAGTATTATAGTAGTTATGTTCTTGTATATAGGAGGCAGTATTATAGTAGATATATTCTTGTATATAGGGGCAGTATTATAGTAGTTATATTCTTGTATATAGGGGTAGTATTATAGTAGTTATATTCTTGTATATAGCAGGTAGTATTATAGTAGATATATTCTTGTATATCGGGGCACTATTATAGTAGCTATATTCTTGTATATAGGAGCAGTATTATAGTGTTATATTCTTGTATATAGGGGCAGTATTATGGTAGTTCTATTCTTGTATATAGGAGCAGTATTATAGTAGTTATATTCTTGTATATAGGAGCAGTATTATAGTAGTTATATTCTTGTATATAGGGGGCAGTATTATAGTAGTTATATTCTTGTATATAGGGGGCAGTATTATAGTAGTTATATTCTTGTATATAGGGGCAGTATTATAGTAGTTATATTCTTGTATATAGGGGGCAGTATTATAGTAGTTATATTCTTGTATATAGGAGCAGTATTATAGTAGTTATATTCTTGTATATAGGGGGCAGTATTATAGTAGTTATATTCTTGTATATAGGAGCAGTATTATAGTAGTTATATTCTTGTACATAGGGGGCAGTATTATAGTAGTTATATTCTTGTATATAGGAGGCAGTATTATAGTAGTTATATTCTTGTATATAGGGAGCAGTATTATAGTAGTTATATTCTTGTATATAGGAGCAGTATTATAGTAGTTATATTCTTGTATATAGGGGGCAGTATTATAGTAGTTATATTCTTGTATATAGGGGGCAGTATTATAGTAGTTATATTCTTGCATATAGGAGCAGTATTAGAGTAGTTATATTCTTGTATATAGGGGCAGTATTATAGTAGTTATATTCTTGTATATAGGGGCAGTATTATAGTAGTTATATTCTTGTATATAGGGAGCAGTATTATAGTAGTTATATTCTTGTATATAGGAGCAGTATTATAGTAGTTATATTCTTGTATATAGGGGGCAGTATTATAGTAGTTATATTCTTGTATATAGGGGGCAGTATTATAGTAGTTATATTCTTGCATATAGGAGCAGTATTAGAGTAGTTATATTCTTGTATATAGGGGCAGTATTATAGTAGTTATATTCTTGTATATAGGGGGCAGTATTATAGTAGTTATATTCTTGCATATAGGAGCAGTATTATAGTAGTTATATTCTTGTATATAGGAGCAGTATTATAGTAGTTATATTCTTGTATATAGGGGGCAGTATTATAGTAGTTATATTCTTGTATATAGGAGCAGTATTATAGTAGTTATATTCTTGTATATAGGAGCAGTATTATAGTAGTTATATTCTTGTATATAGGGGCAGTATTATAGTAGTTATATTCTTGTATATAGGGAGCAGTATTATAGTAGT
This sequence comes from Rhinoderma darwinii, assembly GCF_050947455.1. Lineage (NCBI taxonomy): Eukaryota > Metazoa > Chordata > Amphibia > Anura > Rhinodermatidae > Rhinoderma > Rhinoderma darwinii. The sequence continues at coordinate 105,554,730 of NC_134696.1, forward strand.
TATATTCTTGTATATAGGAGCAGTATTATAGTAGTTATATTCTTGTATATAGGGGGCAGTATTATAGTAGTTATATTCTTGTATATAGGGGGCAGTATTATAGTAGTTATATTCTTGCATATAGGAGCAGTATTAGAGTAGTTATATTCTTGTATATAGGGGCAGTATTATAGTAGTTATATTCTTGTATATAGGGGGCAGTATTATAGTAGTTATATTCTTGCATATAGGAGCAGTATTATAGTAGTTATATTCTTGTATATAGGAGCAGTATTATAGTAGTTATATTCTTGTATATAGGGGGCAGTATTATAGTAGTTATATTCTTGTATATAGGAGCAGTATTATAGTAGTTATATTCTTGTATATAGGAGCAGTATTATAGTAGTTATATTCTTGTATATATGGGCAGTATTATAGTAGTTATATTCTTGTATATAGGGGGCAGTATTATAATAGTTATATTCTTGACATTCAGAATCATAATGGGATATAATAAAATATAATTCTTAGATTGTAATTATTATGTAACTTCGGATTGGTTCCTGTATGACAGATGTTGTAAATAACTTGCATCTGGAGTTATTATTAGTATTATTTCTGTTTTATTGCTCGGTGGTTGAATATGTGGACGTTATAACATCAAGCAGCTGGGAAAAGAAAATACCTAATTTCTTGTGCAAACAAAGATGTAGGAATAACACAGAATCTTCTGCACATTCCCCCTTATAGAGAGATAGAACAGCAGTATCCAGAGACCCGACCTACACCACAAGTTCTGGGATCAGTCCTCCCCCTGTGGTGGTCTATTTCCTTTTCCATTGACCTTTTATCTTCTCCTTCCCATCAGTTCCCGTTCCACTGGTTCAATCATATAACAACACTGTAACTCATGTTAGGTTTTATAAAGCAATAATGGAACTAAAAAGAACATGATATTGAAAATCTGCACCAAATGTCTCAAACAGTATAAAAGTAATGCTAGAACTGGGCCTGGACCATGTTCAGCTTTAACCCCCCTAAATGTGCAATTTTCAACTTTCAGTCACCAGGACAACTGCTCACAATCTCCATGGACAACTGCTCACAATCTCCATGGACAACTGCTCACAATCTCCATGGACAACTGCTCACAATCTCCATGGACAACTGCTCACAATCTTCATGGACAACTGCTCACAATCTCCATGGACAACTGCTCACAATCTCCATGGACAACTGCTCACAATCTTCATGGACAACTGCTCACAATCTCCATGGACAACTGCTCACAATCTCCATGGACAACTGCTCACAATCTCCATGGACAACTGCTCACAATCTCCATGGACAACTGCTCACAATCTCCATGGACAACTGCTCACAATCTCCATGGGCAACTGCTCACAATCTCCATGGTATTCGAAGTAGAAACCAGAACAGAATATTTATGAGGTAACTACTTATACCTATTGTGCAACCCTAAAGGATGTAGCATGGCGCTGTATTTGTAAACTAGCAGACTAGGGGTAGTAACTTGCTGATAGGTGGATGTCCGACAGCTGGGACCCCCACCGTTTACGAGAACTGGGGTCCCAAACTAGGGTCGCTCATGCGCACTGCCGCTCCATTCATTCTCTAAGGGAGCGCCGTTGATAGCGGAGTACAGTGTTCGGCTATCTCTGCCGCTCCCTTAGAGTATGAAGGGAGCGGCAGCGAGTATTCTGGATAGGGGGTAACTTGTTGTAACCGGAATACCTCTTTAAAAATTTTTTGTCTTCCTCTGGATTAACATAGTAGGATTATAGGTTGGACTCTTTAGTGTCTTTTTTTCAACCTTATCAACTATGTAACTTGCCCATTGCCTGTACACAGTTACTAGGAATATGAATAATATAATTATTCTAATATGTGACCTGTTATTTCGTTGCCCGACTGGTACTTTAGGGAGCCCGTTTGAGCGCAGTTGTGCCGTCTATTGCAGGTTAATCAGGGCGTCTTTAGAATTCCCTAGAAACAAGTTGCCTTTTAACAGTTTAATGTAACGATATATCTATAAATATTTGCAAAGAAAAAGCTCACTCTACAGTCAGGATATTTTTGCTTTCCAGCAGAGAAGGACATTAAACTGAATAGTAAATTACTAGAGATCTGGACGTTCAGGCTTTATGATCAAAGTTACACAGACGACGGCGACGAAAACGCTGCAAACAACAGTCAGAGAGTTGGAACATCAAATACACATTTGTCTTTTGCTTTTGATACAATGTGACACATAAAAGATTCACTACGATTAAAGTATTGCGTGCGTTTGGCGGAGCTGCCCGGTAGCAGAAAGCGCTAGGGGTCAAAGGCTTTTAAAGGGAATCGATTGTGGGAGATTAATTGAAATGTATTTACCGTGTAATACAATGTAGCAATACAGATTCTCTTCCCCTGAACAGAGAGGAGCTTGTCCTCTGCTAAAGACAATTTGCGAAATCTTTTTCTCTAGCAAGATTCAGGTTTTCACTTGAAAAAAAGAACTTGTGGGGTCAACCGTGACCTCGATACAATGATGACGTAAACAGGAGGACAGAGGCGAGAGCTCCCTGAACTGCTGTACTAATAGGAGCAGAGAAAGGGGGTACTGCAATGTGGACCCCTATATTTACAACAGTAGGAACCAAATATATGTAGATACAGGAATATGTCATATACGTCGCATGATGAGGATTACATGGTCATTTATATCTTATGGGTGTGGGATGAAATAATATATCATATACTGGGGATATCATGCTACACACCCGGCAATATCGCAGAATATATTCTCTGATGTCAGGAATAGGAGGCATAAAACGCAGCAATATATTAGAGAACCCGAGGAGGGAGGAAAATGTTTACTCAAATGTTTAGATAGAAAAGCCTCCCGACAGGTAAATATCAGGGTCAGTGCAGTGAGGTCTCCGCTACATGAAATTCAATTGTTGAGCAATGACGCTGCAGAAACCTCCGAGGGCAGCAGGGACTTGGAGGACCCATAAGACAACCCCAAGTTTATGCTACAGTCCTCCCTCCTCAACTGAAATTAGGTTCCAAAACCCAGAGACCGATTGCGGGTGATTTGGTGATTTGGTAACGGTCCTCTTACACGGCCAGACGTGGACCATGTAAACGAGCGCCGATCAACGAGACCGCTCATATGTCCCTGTCACAAGGAGCTATGCATGGGGACGAGCGCTCATTACTACGATCTCTCGTCCCCATACATTGCCATCATGTCGGCAGCGCGTCTCCCTGTTTACACACCAGGATGTACTGCCGACAAAGATAATATTTCCGGCTGCATAAACGATACAATCGGCCGATGATCGAGCGTTTGCTAGTTCATCTGCTGATCGTTGCCCTCTTTACACACGGCAATGATAGGGAACGGGTGTTCTATGAAGGCTCATTTGCCCGATAATCACTCATTGTAAAAGGACCCCAACTCATAACCCCACTTTACCGTGGCTGCGGTGGTCCTGAGGACTGATGATTAATAACAATGCTGTAATATTTCATTAAGGGGTATGTGCACCACTCTGCATACACAGTGATGAGCTGTGCGATGTAAGGGCATCAGTGGGGGTCCAGCTGCCACGGCTCCTTCATTCTAGCAATATGTGGGGTCCTAGTACCCGCCTACAAACACATAGACCAATCTAACGCAACCCGCGCTCTATTCACATTACGAAGGACGGATTATAGGGAGAGCACATGGGACACTTGCCCCGATGGCTTTTACCACCCACACTCCTTGCCTTGGTCGGATTTATCTAAGAAGCTTTGGCAGTCACTAATTAAATGGGCCGTGTTTACGCTGCTCATCTATGGGACGCCCGCCTTTCAGGAAATAGGGATCTCCCGATGGTCTCCCCATGTCGAGACGTGCTAGACACTTTTTTGAAACCTAGGGACTCGTCCGCACGCTGCGGAATTGCCGCATTTTTTCTGTCTGGAATTTCGGACGTTAAAAACGCAGCAGATTAAAGTAGCAGCAAAGTGGATGAGATTTAACGAATCTCATCCGCACGCTGCGTAAAAATTGTGAGCAGAAAGTTACCTGCGGTGCGTATTTTTCGTGTTAATTCCTGCTGCGGAAAGTGGCCAGAATTTCTAAGTTTTTCAAAATACGCACCATTTTTTGGCGTAAAAACCGTAGGAAATGGTGCTTTTATGCCGCAGCGGAATGTTTGCAAATTTCAATATAATTGCTGCGGAAATTTTCTGCAACAATTCCGTTGTGTGTGGACAAGCCCTAAGGGAGTCGCTGTCTTGGCGGTCGCCATAACTCTCACACTTCAGTTTAGAGCAGGGGTCTCAAACTCGGCCGGGTAAGTGGGCCGCATATAGAAAAAATGGGAAGTTGACGGGCCGCATTACTTTCAAATTTGATACAATACAAAATTATTGTTAATCAATTAGTTATTTGAACTACTATAACACTATATTACTAGAATAATAATACTACATTACTATAATAATAGCGCTAGGTTTAAAATTTGAGATAATTCTCCACGTGCTTATTTCAACAATCCAGCTTTCCAGTTTAAGTGTCGCTAAATGCAGTCCGGCGGCTCAGTTAGCACACATGTCAAGATTGGACAGCCCCTTTTTAGATAGTGCCGCAGTGCCCTCTGTGGATGCTGCCGCAGTGCCCTCTGTGGATGCTGCCGCAGTGCCCTCTGTGGATGCTGCCGCAGTGCCCTCTGTGGATGCTGCCGCAGTGCCCTCTGTAGATAATGCAACACACCCCTAGATAAGGCCACAGTGCCCTCTGTAGATAAGGCCACAGTGCCCTCTGTAGATAAGGCCACAGTGCCCTCTGTAGATAAGGCCACAGTGCCCTCTGTAGATAAGGCCACAGTGCCCTCTGTAGATAATGCCACACACCCCTAGATAATGCCAGTGTCCTCTTCAGATACTGCCACACACCCACTTGTAGATAATGCCACAGTGCCCTCTGTAGAGGCTGCCACAGTGCCCTCTGTAGAGGCTGCCACAGTGCCCTCTGTAGAGGCTGCCACAGTGCCCTCTGTACATTCTGCCACAGTGCCCTCTGTAGATGCTGCCACAGTGCCCTCAGCAGATGCTGCCACAGTGATGTCAGGGGCTTGCCCAGAGCTGGAGTCCCGGAGCAGAGCCGCTTCTGGCACTGCCTGGGATTCCAGCTCTGCTCCTGACATCACTGTCCATATATGGACAGAGATGTCAGGGGCAACCCCAGAGCTGGAGTCACAGGCAGAGCGCTAGTAGGCTCTTCCTGGGACTCCAGCTGTGCTCCTGACATTACTGGGACTCCTGCTCTGGGGAAGCCCCTGACATCATTGTCGATGTATGGACAGCGATGCCAGAGGCTTCCCCAGAGTCCCGGAGCAGAGCCGATAATAGCGCTCTGCCCGGGACTCCGCTCTGGGGAAGACCCTGACACACTGTCCATATATGGGCAGCGATGTCAGGGAATTCCACAGAGTCCCGGAGCAGAGCCTGTACTAGCGCTCTGCCCGGGACTCCGGCTCTGGGGAAGCAAAAGACGTCGCTGTTCATATGTGGACAGCGATGTCAGGGAATTCCAGAGTCTCGGAGCAGAGCCGATACTAGCGGCTCTGTGTCCCACGGGCCGCAGATGACAGCCCCAGGGGCCGCATGCGGCCCGCAGGCCGCGTTCTTGAGACCCCTGGTTTAGAGGATCAGGTACATGCGCGCTTAGCTCACGTATATGTGGCTGCTAAAAGGGCTCAGGTGGTCTCGATTCCAGTGGTGGAATAGGGGACCCCAAAAAATGTTATGCCTGCATCCCAAAGTTTCATCTGGTGTTTAAAACAACTTATTTATTATATGTGCTTTTAGCTTCATGGATAGACCCCCCCCCCCCTGTCCTGTTCTCTCTCCAGATTTTCCGCCACGGATTTTGATGCGGAAACTCTGCAGCATAATACAGTAGCAGCAGAGTGGATGAGATTTGAACAAACAAAAAAAATTTGACCTAGGGTGCGATTTTTTATCCGCAGCATGTCAATTGTATTTGCGTGATCGCAGCTTTTTTGACGCGAGTTTTCCTCATTGATGTCAACGTGGAGGTGAAGCCCACAACAAATAGCAGATGTTGCAATTTTCCGTTGGAAAAGCCGCGAATCCGCTGCAAAAAACGCAACTCCGCAAAAAAAATCTGTACCTTTACACACTGTATCCACCCTGTGTGAACTTACCCCTAATGTCATCCTTGGTCAGAGGAGATAAACAGTGTCTGTGGCGATCAGGCGGCTCGCCGGGTAGGCATTAAGGCCTCCTCGCCATGAATGGATGGCAGGGGATGGATAAAAGAGATGATATTCATTATTTGTTTTATTGTTAAGATACCAATTTCAATTGAATAGCGGCTTAGTGGTGCGTGTGCGGAGCCTCCACCGCAGACAGCTGAGGCTGCAAATGGTACAATCATACACAAATTATTTGCAGTGTGGGCACTGAATGTGGCAGAGGTGCAGTAACACAAGCCATACATCCTCCCTCATAAATTAATATGTCATTCACACTGTAAATAAATGAGATTTATATCCACAGTCGCTGCGCCTGTAACAATTATTATGTGTATGGTAAGAAACTCATTACCTAGAGATATTCCTCAGGGTTGCAGGTTCTCGTCTTCTCATAGTCAAAATAAGTAAAAAAAAGAACACGGAGAAGCCAAAGCCACAGAAACAGCAAATAAAGACGAGGTGATGAATGTAGTAACCGGCCGGGACATCAGCGGGACTGGGGCGCATACATCACCGGCCGCAAATACAAAAACCCACACGAGATTGGGAATCTAGAAAAAGTTTTGTGTCAACAAGAGACTGGGGGTCAAGTTGTTTTCAGAGTTTGTTCTGTTATATTAGAGGAGCACAAATGTCACCAACAGCGAACTAATGTCTCCAGCATGATGGGGGGTGTAGTACTGAATGATTCTCTCCTTGTGTCACCCATGATAAGAGTAGATACAGCGGCTCAGCAGACAGTATCACACGATAGAATTAGATACAGCAGAAAGTATCACACATGGTAGGATTAGATACTCAGCAGACAGTATCACACATGGTAGGATTAGATACAGAGACTCAGCAGACAGTATCACACGATAGAATTAGATACAGCAGAAAGTATCACACATGGTAAGATTAGATACTCAGCAGACAGTATCACACATGACAGAATTAGATACACAGCTCAGCAGACAGTATCGCACATAATAGGATTAGATACAGCGACTCAGCAGACAGTATCACACATAATAGGATTAGATACGGGGGCTCAGCAGACAGTATCACACACGATAGGATTAGATACAGAGGCTCAGCAGACAGTATCACACATGATAGGATTAGATACAGCGACTCAGAAGACAGTATCACACATGATAGGATTAGATACGGGGGCTCAGCAGACAGTATCACACACGATAGGATTAGATACAGAGGCTCAGCAGACAGTATCACACATGACAGGATTAGATACAGCGACTCAGCAGACAGTATCACACATGATAGGATTAGATACAGAGGCTCAGCAGACAGTATCACACATGACAGGATTAGATACAGCGACTCAGCAGACAGTATCACACATGATAGGATTAGATACAGAGGCTCAGCAGACAGTATCACACATGACAGGGCTTAAATACACTGACTCCTATGATATACATGAACCCCAATATCTTGTGTTACAAACACTGAAGACATAGGACAATGATTTTCACTTTTTTCTAACCATTATGATGAGCTCCAGTGTTCCACACGCCGACCAACAAACATGATGAGAGGAACCCAGGGAGAATAAGACTGAGGAGTTGTGAAATCTTTTAATTTGTCACATTATTGCTGGTGTGAAGTGGACGCACCTGTCCCGGGGTGATCTCCTCCGTACAGGGAAACAGCTAAAAGGTATTACAAGCTGCAAACAAGTTGTCAGAAGACGGATTTATTGTGAGACTGAAGCAGAGACATTATTATCCAGGGTCACATATCATGTCCAGTTATTTAGCAAATCTTTGCTCTACTTTTTGGATAACATCATCTTGATCATGTGTTACACTCCAATCACACTGAAAGCTGCATTCACACTTGTTGCTTCCTGCACCAGGGTATAGTACACATTGCGGGAGATTTATATATGTTTTACATTGTGCCTATTATAAACACTACATCTTTCACAATGCACCGCAGCAAAGCATGCTCTGTACGAAAACTGAAATGTCAGGGAGATATAATGTCATATACCTGGGGGCTGGGGGCACAGCTAAAGGATGATGGGCCCCCGATTCAAAAGTCCCCATCCCCCACACTTCAGGGGCGCATGTAACGTTTAGCTGTATCACTGCAGTAACTGTGGACAGAGGTAGTGTGGGGGGACCCAAATGTGACTGTTGGGACCCCGATAACGGTACCACGGCTGAGAGTGAACACTAAAAAAGCAGAACTCTGACCCCGTAAGTGTAAGATAAAAGTTGGGATCTGCAGTAGATAAGCACAGCCAAGCGTTCACAGAGTTACTGAATGGTAAATGCAGAATTTGATTGGAAATCATTGCTGGAGAGCGGAACAACGCCGCAACCTGACAGCTCCTCTTCTGTGACTCAGATAATGGAATCAAAATAATTGAATAAAATGTATCGAAGTCTCTCAGGGCTCTGTTCGGCTTTTATCGTCACGGTGTCCCTCGTTTTAACAAAAACAATAGTGCGGCACGCTGTTATTTCCCGTATTTTTGGCTGCATCTGTAATCGAGGTCCCTATCGGAGCCTCCTGTGCAGATGTGAACAGGCCCTAAGAAAGAATCTCTGCTGGATTAGGGAATGATCTTTGGCTTTGTAATCCATCCACAGTTGTGTAAGTAAAGTCATGATTCTTAGAGTAAACACTTGAATAAACGAGCGTTGGGGGAACAATGCACGAGCTGTGCAGGCGCCTGGAATCCAGGACATCATTAAAAGCTGCAGCCATCACCATTATTACCCCGAGTGATGCCCTGCGCTGCAGCTTTTATGTTTATGGATCTCCACCGGTTTCCATTATATAAATGTGCGCTTTCAAAAGTTCTAGCTGACTGAATCCAACACTGACTGGATACTGATGGATCAATAGGAGACAATGATGCAGGGAGCACGTCTGTGGGAAGGAAAAGAAAGTGGCATACAACGAAGTACAACTGTGTACATACATGATATTACTTATCCTGTACAGATCCTGAGTTACATCCTGTATTAAACTCCAGAGCTGCACTCACTATTCTGCTGGTGGAGTCACTGTGTACATACATTATATTACTTATCCTGTACAGATCCTGAGTTACATCCTGTATTAAACTCCAGAGCTGCACTCACTATTCTGCTGGTAGAGTCACTGTGTACAAACATTACATTACTTATCCTGTACAGATCCTGAGTTACATCCTGTATTATACTCCAGAGCTGCACTCACTATTCTGCTGGTAGAGTCACTGTGTACATACATTACATTACTTATCCTGTACTGATCCTGAGTTATATCCTGTATTATACTCCAGAGCTGCACTCACTATTCTGCTGGTGGAGTCACTGTGTACATACATTACATTACTTATCCTGTACTGATCCGGAGTTATATCCTGTATTATACCCCAGAGCTGCACTCACTATTCTGATGGTGGAGTCACTGTGTAACTCAGGATCAGTACAGGATAAGTAATGTATGTACACAGTGACTCCACCAGTAGAATAGTGAGTGCAGCTCTGGAGTATAATACAGGATGTAACTCAGGATCAGTACAGGATAAGTAATGTAATGTATGTACACAGTGACTCCACCAGCAGAATAGTGAGTGCAGCTCTGGAGTATAATACAGGATGTAACTCAGGATCAGTACAGGATAAGTAATGTAATGTATGTACACAGTGACTCCACCAGCAGAATAGTGAGTGCAGCTCTGGAGTATAATACAGGATATAACTCAGGATCAGTGCAGGATAAGTAATGTAATGTATGTACACAGTGACTCCACCAGCAGAATAGAGAGTGCAGCTCTGGAGTATAATACAGGATGTAACTCAGGATCAGTACAGGATAAGTAATGTAATGTATGTACACAGTGACTCCACCAGCAGAATAGTGAGTGCAGCTCTTGAGTATAATACAGTACAGGATCGAATGGAATTCAAAACCTACATTCTTCTGTAGCACAGAGTATTTCAGGAGAGAAACATGCTAATCTTGTGATAGGTCACAGATGGAGAATTATATAGTGAAAAGAGAAAGGTCCCCAGCAGCACAGAGTATGTCAGGAGAGGAGTTCGCTGATCTGGCAGCAGAAATCTTTAAGAGGACAATTGCTCCATGCGATCTGCAGCACATGATGTCGGCATTAGCCTGAGGCGAGCGGAGTACCTGCAGCTCATCTGTACCAGGTATACAGCACATATGTCTACAGACAATGATACAGGGAACTTTGATGCTTTATGCTGTTTGTGTCGAGTCGTGTTTGAAGTTAGATAAAGACGCGTAGAAAGCGATGGGGAATAGGATTGTGGAATAATTTGATGAAAAGATATCAGCAAATGTATGTGGCTACCCAATTTCACATATACAAAATCTACAATTCGGAAAACACACCACTTGGCACAATGCATTGTGGGAGCAAGGAGAGGGAGTCAGGCAGCAAAAGGGACTACCGTATTCCCTGCTTGTTCAGTGTCTGCACCGTGGATGATAATTAATGTCACCCGTCCCATTAGTGGATAGAGGAATGGTCTTTTTTTTGCATGCAACAGTTTTTGAGTCCGTTAAAAAGGCGACATTTTAAAGTGTAACTAAACGTTCAACAAACGTCTGATGTCAGAAGTCTTGATTCGTGGGGGTCCGAGCACTGAGACCCCCACCAATCGCTAAAACGAAGCAGTTGAAGGTCTCGTGTGAGCGCTCTGCCGCTTCTTTTCTGTTCGGCTTTTTCCGGAAAGCGATGTATTGGAGGACGGGCTCATAGACTTTGTATTGACTCCGTACCCGGATACACTATAACATGCCAGAAGTTTGTTGAACGGTTAGTTATCCTTTAAGGCATTTTTGTGCAAAACAAAACACACTAAAATCTTCTTAATCCAGAAATTGTGATTTTTAGAGCAGAACTAAAATATAATGTAGGATTTCACAAGACCAGAAGCAGAAGATGGAGCACAGAGAACCAATGAGGACATTTCTCCCATTAAAAACAAATTTATAGTCTTTCGGATGTTTCTCTACTTTTAAAAGGGAACTTTTCTATGACCATCTGATAATCCAAAATATCTGACAATCCAACAAACACCAAGTTTCATTGATGTCACAATGGGAACAGGCATAAGAATGGACAGGTGTAAAGGGAGCCTAGACAAAGACTACGTACATAAACATATATACACACACACACACACACACACATATATACACACACACACACACACACACGTATATATCTACACACACATACATATACGCACACATAGTCGAGTCCCATTATTGTAACCACCGTGTGCAGCACGGACAGCAGTAGACGGGATTGGGAGTGATCAATAAGGTGCTGGTCGGTGGTCTCGGGTATCTGGCGCCTCGCTGACTGCAGAGCATCTCACATTTGCAGGAGGGTGCGTGGCAGGGAATCCATAGAGCGAACAAGACGATCGACGTCCCACAGATGCTCAATTGGCTTCAAGTCTGGAGAATTAGGGGGCCAGGGACGTACTTGGAGGTCTTGGTCAGGCTCTTCCGGTCGGACGTTTCTAGCCGTGTGACGTGTCGCATTGTCTTGCTGGAAGATTCCTCTGCCCCAGGGAAGACGATCAGCATGTGGGGGGGGACGTGATCTACAACGTTGGATTCATATCCAAATTGCTTCAGAGCCGTCCACATGGATCAGTGGCCCAGAGAATGCCATGAAATAATCCCCCGACCATAACGCTGCCGCCACCGGCTCGTGTTCTTCCAGCAATGGCTGCCGGGTGTTTGTTCTCTGATGTTTCTCTCCTGACGCGCCGACGTCCATCCGTTCCATGAAGTAGAAAACGTGACTCAACGTGGTCGGAGAAGACGACTCTCTGCCAATCATCGGTGGTCCAATTATGATCCTGCCGTGCAAAATGAAGCCTTTTTTTCCGCTGTCCCTTTGTTACATGGGAGCGGTGACCGTCCGTCGGCTTCGGAGCCCCGAACGCAGTCGGTTCGCTGATCTGTTGTATTAGACGCACCTCTGGTCGCCCCCTGGTTGATTTTCACGGTGAGCTGCTCCATGTAGCGTGTTGTTCGGCCCTCGCGCACCTTCATAGCCGACGTTCACCTCTCATATCAATGGCGCGTGGTGCTCCGCAGTTTCCACGTCGGTTATTCCCAATGGCGCCATTTGTCCACTCACGACACACTGTCACCGCAGCAGCACGAGAACAGTTCACAAACTGCGCTGTGTGAGAAATACCGACACCCTGGCCCGAAAGCCGATAATCACCTCTTTTACCCAGGACAACGAGTGATGTGTGATCAGACCGCTTGTATAACCACCAAGACCACCACACATCACTTCCTTTATGGGCTACGCGCTGCCAACGTGGAAAGTAGAAGGTGCTCATAATAATGTGACTCGACCGTGTGTGTATATATATATTCTTATATTCTCTTGTGTGTGTATATATATATTCTTATATTCTCTTGTGTGTGTAAATTCAAGTTCAATGATCTGATTGCACCCCAGTCACCCATAGAAAGTGTGTAGGGGGGTAATACAGTGTGTCTATTATCTTCAGGGGGGCTCTACGAGATGTAAATCTTATCTGAGAGGTGAACGACGTGCAGAAGGAAAACCACATTATACATTATTGAAATCAGTTATTAGAAGGAGATTAGCAGCTGCCACGTGGCTGAGGAGCCTCTTCTCTTCTTCACCAGCCTCTGGCCTGTGGTTTGCATAATTCTATAAAATATTCACCAGTTCCAGATTCTTGCGCAGGGCTGGATAGTAACATGAACACTTTGCTTAAAAAAAGGACGGTCACATTGTTCCACAGCTGAGAAAACCGTTTCATACCTACATATAAACATACATACATATGCCACATAAGAGACTCAAGCTGCTGCTGCTCTGTCACTCCCCCATGCTTTACACTGCAGTTTTACTTATTCAGATGCTGCTGTTAGTGAGCACAAATGCAACAGGTGGTCAGTGCATGGAGGGGACGGGGAGAGAGACAAGTTGTGTGCACCACTTCTGTGATCGTAAATCAATAATGCCCTCCACCAGCTGAATATGCCCAGAATGATCCAGGAAGGGATATACTGTCCTCCTCATATAAGCCGGGTCCTGCGGTGGCTTTAATATCACATTTATTATAAGGAGAAAACAGTGACCTTTGTATCTGTAATCTGATTTAATAGCATGTTTACATCTGCTCGGCACCTGATAAGGCCGGGTTATCCGGAGAACCGCTCCGAAACATCGATACAAACCAATAATGCAATGAATAATTCACGGCCGTCTAATTAACTGTACAAAACAAACACAATGGATCTCAGGTTTAATTAGCTGAGTGACCGCTGAATTTACATATATAACAATAAACGATATAAAATGAAATGGAATCATATATAATGCAACATATATATAAATATATATAAACACACACAAACATACATACACACCTACCTCTCCCTCTAACGCACACACACACACAAACACACACACACACCTACCTCTCCCTCTAACGCACACACACACACAAACACACACACACACCTACCTCTCCCTCTAACGCACACACACACACAAACATACATACACACCTACCTCTCCCTCTAACGCACACACACACACAAACACACACACACACCTACCTCTCCCTCTAACGCACACACACACTTCCCGCTCCTGTTTTAAAAGAGGTTCTGCAGCAGCTGGGGTGTTAAGTACACACACAGTCATACATAGAATGAAGGGGGCACTCATCAAAAAAACTAAATGGCGCCCCCTGCTGGTGCATGCCATAACGCTACTCCATTCCAGGGTTAGAAGGCTGAGGGCTTGTTCCCTCTCTGGCCAATATTGTGGAGAGGGAGCCCTGTGCAGGTTCCCATAGCAGAGGGGAAAGGACAAGCCTTGATGTCAGACCCTTCCTCTCAATGGCTGCCTCTTCTCAAGGACCCCAATGACAGCCGCAGGGTCTGCCTCTATGCTGCTTACAGCCTCGACTATACGTTCCACTGCCCCAGTTGCCACACGTCAATCAAGTATTAACATAAAACTTCATAATCAAAAAGAGGTTCTGCAGCAGTTGAGGTTTTTTCATAATTGTTGTAAATTCTATGAATATTAGACGTCCCCATTATTCTATAAGTCTTATCTCAGGACGACTGCGCTAGAGGACACCCCTTACTGACCCTAAACCAAACCGCAGCTGAAAACGGAGAAAATAACATCCCCTTCATTCTCTTATATTTCTCTGAAACAAAGTGACGCAGTTCAGAGCTGAGAATCTGAGATTTGCTGGAGATGATCAGTCTACGGAGGGAGATAGTGACAGGCTGAACGCGCTCTACATGCTGCAGCAATCGTAGTCCCTGGATTGTCCCAGATTACAGAACGTCCCCCGAGAGTAATGGCAGCGGCCGGAGCTGCAATCATATTCTCACCGCCGAGTATTTATGTGAGCGGTAAATGGGTCACTCTGGATGATCCTTCTCGCTGCATCCGGTGATCAGACCCTGCACATTGCCCGTGTGACAGCGGGTGCCCGGAGCGTGCCCGCAGGCCGGCACATATTACTGATCGATACAGACAGGTGGTGATACTGAAACCACTAACGAGTCTTATATAGGTCGCCTGAGCTGCTGCTATAGAGGGGTCTACATGAAACCACGACATTACATTCCTTACATACAGGAATTCGGCAGATAAATCAATGTGATAAAAACCAGGACGGGATAACCAACAATAGTAATGATTGAAGGACTGACCCTATGGAGTCTATACGGAGGGGGAAATGACCCTAAACATACGGCTAAAGCTACACTGGAGGGTGTAAGGCCTTGTTCACACGGCGCTAAAAAAACAAAACCTTGTGTAAATGCGTAAAAAAATGCTAGTTTAAATAGGGCTTTTTAAAGTACAGGCGTTTTTGAGACATTTTTTTACGCGTTTTCTGTTTGCGTAATTAGGACTCCCATTGACTATGGGAATGAGGCGCGTTTTCGGCGTTTCATGCGCCAAGAATTTACCGGACGCTTCTTTTTTTTACACGACGTGTTTTTTTAAACACGTGCGCATAAAAATAACTTGTCGCATGCACTGCAATGCGTTTTCCCGTTGATATCAAAGCGTGCATTTTTTACGTGTTTTTCGGTAAAACGTAGCAAAAACGTGGCAAATAAACACTGTGTGAACAAGGCCTAAGGGGGAACATGTAAATGTCTTGGTCACAGCCCAGATCTCAATCCGCTGGAGAATCTGTGACATGACGTGAAGACGCTGGACACCAACACAACCATCTAACTTGGAGGAGTTGGAGCAGTTTTGCCTGGAAAAATGGGCAAAGATCCCGGGGTCTAGATGTGCTGAGCTAATAGAGACCTGTCCCAAGAGACGTGCATCTAAAATTACAGCAAAAAGTGCTCCACAAAGTATTGACGTTCAGGGCGTGAACACTTATGCACATTAAAGCGCTGTATTTTTGTCTTCGTTATTGTTTGGGTCGCAGTAAAACATAAAAGTGGTCAGCGTGTTGTGTAAATCAAATGGTACAAACCTCCAAAAATCAAGGTTGTAAGGCAACAAAACAGGAAAAACCCGTGAACACTTTTACAAGACTCTGTATCTATCTCATATCGATCTATAAAGATTATTATCATATTATCTATATATCTCATGTCTATTCCATCTATCTGCTCATGCTTGCAGTTTGCTTATATTAAGACTTCCCTAAACCTCGTGTGCCCCCCTCTCCCTGTGCCGGTGTCCCCCCAGCCTCCTCTCCACCATGTCCATCTCTCCCGCTGCTCCATTCTCTGCTGGAGAAGCGAAAATCTAAATATCTTCATTTAAATGTAAATTTGCCCCTTTTCTCCTTCATTCCAATCTAGTGATATTGCTGCCGGTATTAGCCTTAATGCTACATTTACTCCTCTTTAATTCAAGTCTCTTTTTATTTCACGAACTTTGGATTTCCCACTGAACGCTCAATAGTGAGTCATAGACATAAAACCTGTGGCCTTGAGCGGTGCTTGAACTAAAACTTCCAGCATGTCCGGCAGCCTCAGCAACTATCCAACCACAAGCCTTAGATTTCCGCTGGTGGATGAACTACAACAGACAACAGGCTATGGACTTGGAAAAAGACAATAATACACAGTGGAGTCCCGTTATTTTTATTATCACCTCCTACTTTCGACCCAGGCAGGGCGTAGCCCATGAAGGAAGAGATGTGTGGTGGTCTTGGTGGGTGATAATCTGATCACATCACTGGTTGTTGACCTGGGTAATAGGGGCGATTTATCAGCGTTGCTATAAGGGATGATTATCGGCTTTCGGGCCAGGGTGTCGGTATTTCTCACACAGCGCAGTTTGTGAACTGTTCTCGTGCTGCTGCGGTGACGGTGTGTCGTGAGCGGACAAATGGCAGCATTGGGAATAACCGACATGGAAACTGTGGAGCACCACGCGCCATTGATGTGAGAGGTGAACGTCAGCTATGAAGGTGCGCGAGGGCCGAACGACACGCTACATGGAGCAGCTCACCGTGAAAATCAACCAGGGGGCGACCAGACGTGCGTCTAATACAACATTTTAGTGAACCCGACTGCGTATGGGGCTCCGAAGCCGACGGACGGTCACTGCTCCTATGTAACAAAGCTGGAGCGGAAAAAAAGGCTTCAATTAGCGCGGCAGGATCGGAATCAGACCACCGATGATTGGTAAAGGGTCGTCTTCTCCGACGAGTCACGTTTTCTGCTTCATGGAACAGATGGACGTTGTCGTGTCAGGCGAGAAACATCAGAGAACAAACACCCGGCAGCCATTGCTGGAAGAACACGAGCCGGTGGCGGCAGCGTTATGGTCGGGGGATTATTTCATGACATTCTCTGGGCCACTCATCCATGTGGACGGCTCTGAAGCGATTTGGGTATGAATGCATCGTTGCAGATAACATCCCGTCCCGTCCCCCCCTACATGCTGATTGTCTTCCCTGGGGCAGAGGAATCTTCCAGACAATGCGACACGTCACACGGCTAGAAATGTCCGACAGGAAGAGCCCGACCAAGACCTCCAAGTACTTCCCCGGCCCCCTAATTCGTCAGACTTGAAGCCAATTGAGCATCTGTGGGACCTCGATCGTCTTGTTCGCTCTATGAATCCCCCGCCACGCACCCTCCTGCAAATGTGGGATGTTCTGCAGTCAGCGAGGCGCCAGATACCCGAGACCACCCACCAGCACCTTATTGAGTCACTCCCAGCCCGTCCACTGCTGTCCGTGCTGCACACGGCGGTTGCTCTTGATATTAGCTGGTGGTCACAATATTGGGACTCCACTGTGAATATCTGACAAACTTTATTTCCTTACCGCTGTCAAGATCTCCTCTTGCTGTAGGTGATTAGAAACATTGTTATATATATATATATATATAGAGGCTGAAAACCATGCTGAGGGTTTGTAATATTTGGTATCTTATCAATCATCTGTGACTGAACAGCCCGGCCGAGACTCCAGACTGATACATTGTAGAAAACGATCATGACGGAGGCTTGTACGGCTGTGTTTAGCTCACAGAGGATTGCCTAGACTGGAAACAATTGTAATAAACCCTCAGCTGAAAGTCCTTGGACAAGAGGAGCCTCAAAAAAAAATAAATCATTGAATAAAAATCCTGCCGGTGATTGTTTCTCGTGGGATGGCGACAACGCCAACCTCACCGCTTATCAAATAGTCACAATTATGACACGGAGCTGGATCGCTCCGGAGAATGCAATAAGTGTATTTTTATCTTTGAAATGATAAAATTTGCCTCACGCCGGTTGATCATCTTTGTGTACCCTCAGGATCCGACACTAAAAATGACTTTTATCTTTCCTTCCCTTTCATCTGCTCTCCCTCTCCCCATTTAGCTGCGACTCTGTATACTAATGCTGCCTCCTCGCCTGCTTCTCGCCCTACACAAAAAATAAGAAAGGCTGCGGTTGAGTCTCCGTTGCCTGTGAAGTTAATGACTTTAGATTGAGCCCGGTTCCTGCTCCGCGTATGACCTTGGGAAAAGTTTTTGGGGGATGAGCGATAAGAACAGCCGACTGTATCCGCACTCGCTTGTGACAGGTAATGAGAGGTGCAAATCGTTGTCCGGTCATCCGCAATCTGATGACACGCGACGAGCTCGCCCTTCCCCCTCCAGGCACTGAGCGCACAGCGGCTGCACGCTAAAGCACTGGATTGATTGATGAGCTAAACGTTAAGCTGCGATTGGAGAGGAAATATTCTCTCTTCTTCTATTGTTCTTTGGTGGTGGTGGGGGGGGGGGGGGGATTGTTTTCATGTTTGATATAAAAAGAAATATCATCCTCCCCCCACCGCTGTCCACCTGAAACCAGAAACCGTCGATATTCCTTTAATGTCAGAACAGATTGGCTTTAATTGGAGCCTTACAGAATTGCACATGAATTGGACCCCTAGTGGAGGAAGAAGGCGCCAAGATCTTCACAAATAACCGGGGGCATAGGAGAGAAATGGTACAACCTAATGATGGTTTTAGACGAAATCACCTCTCCTGCTGATTCCTACAAAACAGGTAAAACACCATATACATTAACGTACAGTATTATTACCGGGGGCTCCATAAATGACGGCCATATAGGCTCTGTCCCGTGTCCTGTCACAACTCCGGGTAACGCAACGCTCTCCTATGTGGATGTCACCCGCTGTTTATTCTGATGTTCCAGGTTATACGCAAACATAACAGTAAAGACTGACACAGATAGAAAAGAAGTAAGAAAACTGGATGACAATGCTGGCTTATATACCATTCAGTGTCTGTGGAAAGCTGGGTGACAGCCCCTATTATGGTGGCCATCAGTTGTTTTCTTAACCCTATTAATACATTTTCCACATGATCTATAATATACACATATAATGTCACATTTATAGTATCACAAGAGGCACAACACTGATTGCTGGTCCATCACTCCACGTGTAATTATGATAAAATCATAGAACTTCTGATGGGCCGGTGACGGCCGTTGTTGGCCGGTGATGTCATCATGAGGCCGGGGTTTGGCTGCATGGGCTGAACGACTGAAATTGTGCTCTTAAGGTGACAGTGATTCGTTTTTGAGCGCGCTCAGGTTTAATAACTGGACTGGGCAACAGCGTGATTAGAGGTGTGTACAACAGGTCATTGAATACGGTCAGTAAGGTTCATTCCTGAGCTCTGACCACACGGTCCATTATCTCACGTCTCGTCCGGCGCAGTATTGTCGTGTACTCACCGCACAGTCGACTGATACAGGAGATCCTCTCTCTTGCGGTAATTCTCCATATGAGAGTAATTGGTTGAGAACATAGCATCGAAGGTGAAGATTTTCTGTTTGATGGTTCCTCCATCCGTCACCTGAAGAGAGAAGACAGTAACGTAAGACACGGCAGCAACACGCTACATGGAACTAATAACATATAACAAAGAGAGAAACTATCGAGTAGTGCGGAGACAGCATATATATATACATACACACACACGCACACACGATAGAATGCCAGTTCTGCAGGATAGTCTTACAGCTTATATAACTTTGCACAAATAAAGATCTCTGCTTACTATCAGTGAATGGAAACATTCCTAATTACTTCCAGGGACTGAAAAGGTGTTCTGACCTAGCCCTAAATTACAGTTTGTTATAAATGTATCAGTCCAGGCAATTTCCTGTGGGCTAAACAGTCTGGACCAAGTATCCGTGCAGGTAAAATGTAACAAACCATCAGTAGAAATTTGTGTTGTTGATGCGTTTAGCTCACATAATAGTGAGACTGGATACAATTGTAACAGATCCTCAGCTGTGAGAAGTATTAGGTCGGTACAAGTTTTCAGGCGATGGGTGTAAACAAGCACATTCCAATCCACTGACAGCAAGCAGAGATCTTTAGAATGGTGAGGAATGGAAACACAAACTTTTAATTCTAAGCTTTTTTTTTTTACTCAAACGCTTTCTTGTAGCGGTCAATACAACATGAAAACTTGTTTCACATGGCAAAAGTAGCAAAGTAGCAATTAAGGGGTGTCACAAATCTAGGAAGGGACCCCTCTCTGACAAAACCACCATCAGCAGCAGACAGTGAATTCACGAAATGGAAATGTTCTGCATATCATGCTCGCTATTCTTCCCTGGCGTCTTATCCTCCTGTCCTTGACCTCTCAGCCTTCTTTATTTCATTATCCACGGCCTCTCATCTCCTGCATTATCCTGATGCCTCCTCATTTCTAGCAGCAGTAATGTCATGACTGCTTCCTGCATCTCACCAGGGCCGGCTTTAGACAAAGTGCGGCCCTGGGCAATGTTAAAAGTGAGGCCCCAAATGCTGAATTAGGGCCTGTTCTGCGTCCGGGCTCCGTTCATGGCTTCTGTCAGAACTTTTCGTCAGGGGAACCCTTGAGCGCAAACCAAACGGAAACCATAGCTTCCGTTTGCATTAGCATTGATTTCAATGGTAATGTTTCCGTTGGTCTCCGTTCCGTAAGGTTCCCGGTTTTTTTGCTGGAATCGACTGCGCTATTGATCCAGTCCAAAAAACAGAAACCTTACGGAACGGAGAAAAAAAGGAAACGATTTGCAACAGAAATATTACCATTGAAATCAATGCTAATGCAACCGGAAGCTATGGTTTCTGTTTGGTTTGCGCTCATGGGTTCCCCTGACGGAAAGTTCTGACGGAAGCCGTCAACGGAGCCCCAACGCAGATGGGAATGTCAGGTCCGTATTTCAGGGTGGCTTCCATCCCCTGTTATTTCACACCGAATAACCACCTCTGTAAATTGAAAGCTGAAGGCATGCCTGGAAAGAAGTACACCACACAGACAAATGTTGGTAGACATCTTTCCCTCAGTCAGCCAGGAGGAAGACTGCCCTTTATTCAGAACAAAGAAACACGCAGAGAAAAGACACATGCCCCTCCCTAGAGATGTGGGACTTGCTTAAGTCCCATTGCCTCCTCAGCTGTAAGTTCTCCTGTACATTCTTCTGCACACTCCTCTTTGCATTCCAGGGGGTGGTGTCTTCCATAGGCGTGTTATGCAGGCTCTTTGTGCTCCATTAATCCAATCTCTTTGTGTAATATACTGAATATATATATATATATATATATATAGAAGGATAATATTTTTCAAACAATATACATGGTAATGATCCCTGACAGGAATACACAATTACTGTATCAATAATGCAGGCAATTCAGAAGGCGGAGTGCAGAGAACCGCATCACTGGTTTATAGCGCGTCCAGGAGTGTTGCAAGTCCCAAAGCATATGTCCCCCTCTCACAAAAAAATATCTACATACATATAGTTATTAAATCATTCCACTATACAAGATGAAACTCATACGGTTACTGAATAATACCGCCACACCATAACCACATAGTGACTGACTAATACTTCCCATACCGTTGCTGAATAAAAACCACTATACAAAGACCAATATTACAGCCATGTAGTGACCATATAGTGGTAGATGCCAGTTATACACAGGAGCTCTGCAGACGATAAGGCTGGGTTCACACGACCATGTTACGTCCGTAAAGGACGGAACGTATTTCGGCCGGATGTCCCGGACCGAACACACTGCAGGGAGCCGGGCTCCTAGTATCATAGTTATGTACGATGCTAGTAGTCCCTGCCTCGCTGCAGGACAACTGTCCCGTACTGTAATCATGTTTTCAGTACGGGACAGTAGTTCCACGGAGAGGCAGGGACTCCTAGCATTGTACATAACTATGATGCTAGGAGCCCGGCTCCCTGCAGTGTGTTCGGTCCGGGACTTCCGGCCGAAATACGTTCCGTCCTTTACGGACGTAACATGGTTGTGTGAACCCAGCCTATAAGTGGTTACAGTACATCTATATCCAGTGACTTACAGGTGATGTTTTCTCTGATTAGTCGTTCACTTTCCCTTTTTTTCTCCATCCACCCCAGACCACTGTGATGACTTATTCCAGCCACGACTCGTCTCTGCAGAATTTGACATACAGATATGTTGGTTTCTCACTTTTCCTGCATCCTCCCCCCTATACCCCATCCTCTAAACAAACTAGTAATCTACAGTGCCACAGGTGGTAATAATGATCCCTCAGTGCTCGACACAATAAAAGTGCTCATCAGTAACCGTGTCCCCCTTTGTGCCCTTACAGCAGTAATGCCCCCTTTGTGCCCCCGCCCCCTGTAGATAGCGCCACAGTCCTCCCCCCTTACATATAGTTCAACACCCCCCACAGTAGATAGTGCCACAAAACCCCTCTTGTATATAGTGCCACACAGCCCCCTCCCTTCTATATAGTGCCACACATCCCCCCCATGTATAAAGTGCCACACAGCCCCCACCTTGTATATAGTGCCACACAGCCCCCCTTGTATATAGTGCCATGCAGCCCAACCAAGGATATAGTGCCACACAGCTCCTTTCCCTTGTATATAGTGCCACACAGCTCCCTTCCCTTGTATATAGTGCCACACAGCCCCCTCCCTTGTATATAGTGCCACACAGCCCCCTCCCTTGTATATAGTGCCACATAGCCCCCCTTGTATATAGTGCCACACAGCCTCCCCTTGTATAAAGTGCCGCAAAGCCCCCCACCTTGTATATAGTGCTACACAGCAAGCCCCCCTGAATATTGCCACACAGCCCCCTCCCTTGTAGATAGTGCCACACAGAACCCCCTGTATATAGTGCTACACAGCCCTCCCCTCCCTTGTATATAGTGCCACACAGCAGCCTCCCTTGTAGATAGTGCCACACAGAACACCCTATATATAGTGCCACACAGAACCCCCCCTTGTATATAGTGCCACACAGAACCCCCCCTTGTATATAGTGCCACACAGAACCCCCCTTGAATATAGTGCTACACAGCGCCCCCCCCTGTTGTATATTGCCAGAGGGCCACCAAAAAATATAAATTTATATATTGTATTTACCTTGCCCAGTTCCTGTGACAGACGGAGTGATGCACAGCCTCCAGAAGGGACGCATGCGCAGACCAGCGTGATGCAGTGACGTCATACGCGACGCCTAACGAGGCCTGCAGCCTATAATATTAATTTGTATCTGCATTCTGAGGACGCAGATACAAGTGAATGTGGCTGTCACTAGCAGCGAGGCCCCCTCTGGTGCTAGCAATGCCACCGGGCATGAGGGGGCGCGGGCTGGGGCCCCTAAGAGGATGGGGGCCCTGTTTGCCCCCCCACTAACGCCGGTCCTGCATCTCACTTATGAGGCTCCCATAACATTAAGACTCGGATTCCACAGAACATGCTCCTGAACTGCTGTGAAAAATGTCTGGTAAAAGCCTTTAATGCAAATCGCCGCTGTTTTGCGATGCAGTTATTGGCTAAGCGGCTTTTACAAGTGAAGCACCTTGAAACGATTTGCTTCCCCTGTAATAGTTGCACTGCCGAAAACCGCATCGCAAAAACGCGGATACACGCAGTAAGGCCCCATGCACACAACTGTAATTTTGG
Organism: Rhinoderma darwinii; assembly: GCF_050947455.1. NCBI lineage: Eukaryota > Metazoa > Chordata > Amphibia > Anura > Rhinodermatidae > Rhinoderma > Rhinoderma darwinii. The sequence goes on from NC_134696.1 coordinate 105,578,466, forward strand.
TCCACAATTAGGGCATGACCACACGTGGCGGATTTCCTCCGAAACTGTCCGCATCAATGCCGCACAGAATCTGCGTTGCAGATTCTGCTGCGGATCTGCACAAAATGTGCAGTAAATTGATGCGGACTAGCTGCTGCGGACTGCGGTAAAAGTGCTTCCCTTCTCCCTATTCAGTGCAGGATAGAGAGAAGGGACAGCACTTTCCCTTGTGAAAGTCAAAGAAATTCATACTTACCGCCCGTTGTCTTGGTGACGCGTCCCTCCTTCGGCATCCAGCCCGATCTCCCTGGATGACGCGGCAGTCCATGTGACCGCTGCAGCCTGTTATTAGCCTGTGATTGGCTGTAGCCGTCACTTAGACTGAAACGTCATCCTGGGAGGCCGGACTGGAGACAGAAGCAGGGAGTTCTCGGTAAGTATGAACTTCATTTTTTTTTACAGATACATGTATATTGGGATCGGTAGTCACTGTCCCGGGTGCAGAAACAGTTACTGCCGATCGCTTAACTCTTTCAGCACCCTGGACAGTGACTATTTACTGACGTCTCCTAGCAACGCTCCCGTCATTACGGGAGCCCCATTGACTTCCTCAGTCTGGCTGTAGACCTAGAAATACATAGGTCCAGCCAGAATGAAGAAATGTCAAGTTAAAAAAGCAAGACGGATCCGCAGCACACATAACATGTGCATGACAGCTGCGGACTTCATTGCGGAAATTAGAATCTCCATTGAAGTCAATGGAGAAATTCCGCCATGAGTCCGCCACTGCTCCGCAACAGACAGAGCATGCTGCGGACAACAAATTCCGCTCCGCAGCCTATGCTCCGCAGCGGAATTTTACGCCTCGTCTAAACGAACACTGCTAAATTAAAGTGTAAGTCAATGGACAAACGGCTCCGCTGCGGATTAACGCTGCGGAGTGTCCGCAGCGGAATTTAAGTGAAATTCCGCCACGTGTGAACCCGCCCTTACAGACCGTCATTGCAGATCAATATGTGGCTCCATTCATTTCTAGGCCCACTGACACCGGGCCATAGGAAGTCCGTGCCGTAGAAAACTAACGTAAAAAATAGGACATGTCTTATTTTCTGATTTTACGGACCATGCTCCCATACCAATACGGCCGTGTGCAGAGGGCCTATAATGCATGCGCTTTTTACCACAAGTTTTACGCAGCAATTAAGAAACACATAAAACTGCAATGAAAACTCTCTGTGAAATCCCCGCCTAAGCCCCCATGCACATGCTGCAGATTTTTAACTTGCCGCAGAATCAACTCCATTAAGATGAATGGAACAGATTTTTTTAGTTGCAGAAATTTTGCAACAAAATCTGCAGAATTTGCAGGGGGCCCAAAGATGGAGATTAAGAGAAGACGGGACCCTACATTTCCTACTCCTATGAAGAGAACATGATATTATGCACAGAGCGAATCCCTCATCGGTAATTATAAGCCGTGGAGTCATTAGCACAGTCAGTAAAGAAAATCTAATAGAAAGAAGTTGCGTTATTATTAGTTGCATAAGCGTTGCACACGATGAACACCTTCCCCATACATGAATATTCAGTCAGGTGATGAGACAGCTCACAGCAGCGCAGGATATTTCAGCACGCAAGGAGAACTGGGTCGTATGTGCCACTAAATGCCAATAAAAGCGTATCCAATCCCCTCCCCCAATCTAAATCGGCTGCCAGATAGTACAATCTGTTTAATTAAAAGCTGCGCCTACATATCATTTTCATAGGTCTGATCTCTCCATAGACATTAAAGGTCATTTAATAACCACAAATTACGTGGGAGCCGCGTGCACTTCATTTAGCGGAATTGCGTCTATTTGGCTGCTTTCTCCATAGACCGGATTACGCTCATTTTCGGCTTTTTTTTGTTGTTGTTGAAATCCCGGCTTTGCACTTGTTCCCCTCACAGCCGACACTCATTAAGATTGATAATGTGTAGGAGTGAGCCCCCCCCCCCACCCCTCATCTGTATCCCCAGAATCTCCCACGGTCTTCATAGATACAATTTATTACAATGTTTCTATCAAATACAGTAAAATTCTTTTAATCGCAGTTAAAAACGCCTCATGTAATTGCTTCCTATCGGGGTAACCTTTTAATCACGGTGTATTGAAAACTTGTGCAACTTTATAAATAGTATTTGTGTTTTAATTCTTAACCATTTTTAAGATTACTGCTTGATGTCAATGAATGGAAAAATGTAGTGTTTAAATCCAGAGGCTGAAAACCTGTAGAAACCGAATACTTTTCACAGCTGGGGGTTTGTTACAATTCTCGTCTAGACAATCTTCTGTGAGCTAAACATCAGCAACACAAATCTCTCTCTCTCTCTCGTCCTTATCATTTGTTACAATGTATCAGTGCAGATAAAATGTATCAATCTGGAGTCCAGGCTGTTTAGCTCACAGAGGACTGAATAGACTGGATACAATTGAAACAAAGTATTAGGATATGTTTACTCGCTTAAAAAAAAACGGCTGAAAATACGGAGCGGTTTTCAAGGGAAAACAGACTATGATATTCAGCAGTTTTTTGCAGCGTTTTTTTGCGGCTGTTATTGGAGCGTTTTTTCTATTGAGTCAATGAAAAAGGGCTCCAAAAACGGCTCAAGGGACATGCACTTCTTCTTACCAGGCGTTTCTTTATGCGGTCGTTTTTAAAAACGGCCGCATAAACAAAGCCCCGTGGGAACGGAACACCGTTTTTCACATTGAAATCAATGGGCAGATGTTTGGAGGTGTTCAGCCCCCGTATTTTCAGCCATTTTTTGGAGGCGTTTACGGCCCGAAAAACATCCGAAAATAGGCCGTGTGAACATAGACTTAGCTTTGCACAGGTTTTCAGCCTCTGGATGTAAACAAGAATGTTCCAAGACAGCAAACAGAGATCTTAGAAATAACCAGGAATTGAACGATAGAATTGTGACACAGAACACGTCAGATTGCCTCCTGAAGCAAAGATAATTCTATATTATAGTCGCAGCCGGAACCCTCATTAAGGAAAGAGCAGAACTGGAAGATGTTGAATTGAATGCAAGAGATTTTTTTTCCGTTTTTTTGCTTTCAGCCCGGTGCACGGGAACCAGGATCTGATCGTCCTCAATTCCTCCTTGTTGTCATTACACTCGGTACAGAGGACCAGCACCAGGACTCCACACACATCACACGTCAGGAGAGAGATTTCATTTGATGATGATCAGTCGCAGAAAAATATCATTACATCCAGCGCTCGACAGACCGAGCAACTTGACGTGGCACAGAGCAACCGTATTAGGGCTGAATGATGTGCGGTGGTAGAGGACGGGCTCCTCAGCGCTGGTAACGCTACAGAGATGACAGGCAGAACGTTACTGCCTCGCGCTATCGTCTCCTGTATCACACATTTCTCCAATACAGCAATGATCCGTGGAAGCACAGCATGGATTATATAGGGGGGTAATATAAGTAGATTCACAGGGGGAGGTTTATCAAACAGTCTAATTACAATTTTGTGAGACAATCTGAGTGACGAAACACAAGGAGACGCCGTTATTAGAACTTGGTCCGATGAAGACAACTCCAAAGTTTCAGGTGCGGTTTATGGGCACAACTGTGTTTTTTACTCAACAGAAAACCCCCTTGCAACAATTGAAGAACAGAGGAATCACCCTGGGGTAACAGCTTTCATACAAAGGGGTAATTGGACCTTTCTTCTACAATACACCGGTCACCTCAGACCTTAACAAGCTCCAAGGAAGACATGTAATACCACAATTGTAGTTGGAGCATGAAAATGAAGACTTCTATTTTCACCAAGATGGAGCCCTCCTCACTTTGCTTTAGCGGAGCGTCATTTTCTTGAGGAAAAATTACCCGATAGGTGGATAGGTAGACGAGGCCGGGTTGTATGGCCACCACGATCACCAGACTTTACCCAGATGGACTTTTTCTTTTGCGGCGTTATCAAAGATAATATATTCAAGATAACCAGGCACGGCCGATAACATGATTGAGTTCATAAAAGAAGCAAGAAATTAATAGCAGTAAAAAACTTTGTGCCAATCTGTAAATACGAAATTACAGCAATGTTTAAATAGTGAGAACGGCCAATGTGAGCGGATAAGAGATTGTACAGGATTGTTGTTATTCTATAAGATACTATATAAACTGTATACCTATTATTATATTTACCTATTATTTATACTGTATACCTACTTACGCACCCCCCTGTATTAGGCTTCGTTCACATCTCCGTTCATGGGTTCCGTCTGAGCTTTCCATCAGAATCCGACCCGAAAACCACAGGTTTTCGTTTGCATCACAATTGATTTCAATGGTGACAGATCCGGTGCAAATGTTTTCAATTTGTCAACATTGTTTAAGGGTTCCATCATTTTGACAGAATCAATACCGTAGTCGACTGCGCTATTCATTCCGGTAAAACGACGGAACCCTTACACAACTGTGACAAATGGAAACCATTTGCACCGGATCTGTCACCATTGAAATCAATGGTGATGCAAACGGAAACTTATAGTTTCCGTTTGTTTCCGTTCATGACGGAAAAGTCCGTCGGAACAAATGAACGGAGCCCCAACGCAGATGTGAACGAAGCCTTACTAGGAAATATTGTAGCCCCGGGTGGGAGAAGGTAGGGGTGAAACGTGATGTGTTTGTTACACTGTATCAGTGCAGTCATTCCTCTGTGAGCTCAACACAACCGCAGCAGAAATCTCTCCACTGTTCTGCTAGTTTACTACCATGTGTCAGTGCAGGTAAAATGTATTTATCTGCATTTCAGGCTGTTCCGTTTGCAGAGAATTGTTTAGACTGGATATGATTGTAACAAACCCTCAGCTGTGAGAAGTATTAGGTCAAGAGAGTGTTCTGGAAGTTAAGACAAGAACACAGTACATTAGAAAGTTGCAAAACTTTTCATTACACAGTGGTTAAGCTTTATCTACATAAGACTGGACCGGCCCTGTATAAGGAACAAGCTTTTATTTTCTGAGCTACTTGGACTAGGGTTCTAAGATGCATCGAAATTTCGATACTGTTTCCATACCGTGCACCCGCAAACGGTTCAATACCATTATTTCATGTATTTTCGATACTAAGCTACAGCCATTGCCCCGCTCCGGAGTCCTGACAAGTGCGCGCGCGGTCATCATGATGTGCTGTGGCCGGCACTGAAGACAGAACATGGCGGGCGCACTGCAAAACACCCCCATGTTCTGTCTTCAGTGCCTGCGCCACCGCTCATTAGTGCAGCGCTGGTCACATCACCTCATCATGACCGCGCGCGCACCTTTTGTCAGGAGCGGGGCAATGGTTGTATTACACAGCCGCAGCAGCCGCTCTATAACAGCGGAGATCAAAGAAACCGCTCATCTCCGCTGCTATTCCCCTGAATGCTGCGATCAAAGCTGACCACCACCGCAGCATTCAAGGGGTAAATGAGAAGGGGGGATCCCTGTGATGCGATCGAGGGACATACCATATATGGGCAGACAACTCAGGGTTCATTGAAGGACCCCAGGGCTGTCTGACCATATTTCCTGTTAGGGCACACGGAGGTCTGTCCTAACAACTGCCTGTGTACTATCCGTGTATAGATATATGTCAGTACATTAAAGTCTAAAAAAAAATAAGTAAAAAAAAATAACGTAATATTACATAAAATATACACATATTCGGTATCATTGCGACCGTAATAACACATTTATAGCGCCATTAATGTTTACGCTGTTATAAAATAAAAACTGCTTTGTTTCACTTATTAATGTGAGGCACGAGGTGTGATGAATTTTGAACCACATCAGAAAATGGAAGAACTTTTTTTTTAATTATTATTGTTGGCAAAGTATCATTTTGGTATCGCGAATCGCAATACTACACAAAGTATCGGTATCGAAGTCCAAATTCTGGTATCGTGACAACGCTAACTTGAACATAGAAATCATACACGGACCCAGTGAGAAAGCGAACCCAACATCCGGCACGCATGAAATAGGTGGATGTGAGCGCTGTGATACCCGGAGGCCTCTATTTCTGAGAGTAAAGTTCTGTCAGGCAGCGTGAGTTATGGCGGAGGAGCGCTGAGCTGGTATTGAGGATCTACAGGAGCAGGGTGAGCAATAAAGAAAGGAGTTCCTCAAGTTGAGTTTGTTATGACAGTATAAATCTCTCCGCCAGCAATAAAGAAGCTCTCAGTTCACATTATCCGGCACTGTCCGCTGATTCCGTTGCTGTCCCCAGCTCCTTCAATGCTATTTTGCAAACTCTTAGCTCCAAAGGTTTAATAGGTTTTAAGCGTTCTCCGAAGACCTCGTCAACTTGGTGCTGTCTGCTACCGTATAGTAACCAAATGAGACAAGGCAATTTATGTCACCAGCTGTCTCTGTCAAAACTCCAGCTCCCAAATAGGCTTTAGGAGAGCAAATTATCACTCCCGGCAGCCTTTGTGCGACATTTAGCTGCTGCGGCGCGGCGAAAAAATGTAAAGGGAGGAAGAGGGTTATAACAGGAGGTGTCCCCGGCTTCTTCTGAGATGTGGAAAGGTCAAAGAATGACTGGAAATGGCCACTTGTCAAGGATGGATTTTATTGCCCTGGTAATAAATAATTGATGTCACCTTCTCCAGCCTCAGGGGCCAACTCCACCTCCGAATACATCTCCTGGACTACACCGCGATCCTTCATCTGATCATTCCGGCTTTCGTTGCTCCTCCTAATGTCACCTCGCCATATTCTCACCTTGTTTTCTTGAGGTTTTGGATGTAGAACCGGTTTTGCACTCAGCTCCTTATTCACGCCTTCGAGATTCCTATCCGCCGGCGAAGATGGAATTATTCTCACCGGTAATTCCTTGTAGGGATAAAGCCCTTTTCATACTAATTGACTTGCATCTCCTGCCCTGAGACGGTCTTCGCTGAGGGTCATTTCTGTCACAATGTCCCCCCATCAGCCCGGTAGCCGATATAATTTACTTTCCTTTTCATACCGGAGCTCGTGGCTGTCAGGAAAATAATGATCCCCCCATAAGTCATCCCCCTGCAGAATGAAATGGAAACGTAGGCTTTACATTGTGACAGCTCGAGTTTATTGCTGCGAGTTGTGTCCTAAACAGGAGATCTTCAGCCTCAGCGCTGCTTATGGGAATAGAAAAGATGACAAAGTTTGGGGGGTCCAGATGAGAGACCCCTGACCAGCAAACTGCTACCATGATGTGCCGGTGATACTGAATGAGACACTTCTCCTGTGCAAGGCCTGTGCTAAGTGCCGACTTGTTAACATTGGGCCCCCTCTTCCCTATGATCTCCTTCAGAGCCAAGTTCAGGTTATACAATGTTGATATTTTGTATCTTTTCCTCCTTCGCTTGATCTCCGGTTGATTTGCATTTGGTTTTCCACTCCATTTTCTATCCACCACATTGATCAGCAGCTGCACCTCAGGTCTGGGTGAAGGCGGCCCCCCATAGATGCCACTGTGTCTGATACCCTGGTAATTAACTTGTTATTGCCTTTGACACATCAACAGGACAGATGGTAAAAAAACTTTCCTGTTCAGGTTCCATCTAGTTTTGGGTCAAGATAATCATAAGGCCGGTTTCCCACGGGTCGGATACGTAAAAAAATCACGAAGCGTGTCCGACATGGAACCCGCAGTACATTCCGTCCAAAAAAATCGCACCACATTGTACTGACCCCCTCCGTTTTCTCTGCGCGCAGTCTGGCTTCCTACGATGACGTTGCAGGCCATGTGACGCTGCAGCCTGTGATTGGCTGCATCGGTCACATGGGATAAAACGTCATCCCAAGAGGTCGGACTGCAGGAAGAAGGAGGGCGTTGTGGGTAAGTATGATTTTTTTTCCCGTAGTTGCGATTTTTGCGGCATAATGGCTGCGAATATGCCGCAAAAGTCGCAACACTTGGCTTTCTGTTGCGGAATTTGCATCCCCATTGAATTCAATGGGGGAAAACCCGCTACGGAAAATCAACTAAAACGCAGCATAAATTGACACGCTGTGGAATTAAATTCAGCACCGCAGGTCAATTTATTAACGTTTACGCTGCGGTTTTTCCCGCAGCTTGGGCAGGAAATTTTCTAAATCTCGTCCACTTTGCTGCTACTGTAAATGCTGCAAAATTTCTGCACAGAATTCCGATGCGGAAATTCCGCAGCGTTTACGCTACGTGGGAACCCGGCCTAAGGCGTCTCTTGAAGATAAGTTGTCAGTCACACCAGACCATACACTGATAAGTCAGTCCCTACTTGGAGTCACTCGCGACACTTCGCACTTGGTCAACCTTGACTTTAGGCAAATTCAGTGAAGAAAAAAAAAATGAACGACAACAACAACGTGGCTACAATAAGGAGCTGGATAAATCCTTGTGAGAATTACAACGTAAAAATTTCTTATACCGATAAATCTGGTCACCGCTGACCGGTTGCTATTGGCAATACCTCCACCTTTCCTGTGATCTTTTCTTGCCTCATTGAGATCCAATAATACCCTCTATAGCACGGCCCCCGGTTACTAAGCAACAGCACAGAAGCTGGTGAATGTAACAGGCGGCAGATACTAAATAGGAGTTCAATGACAGGTTGGGCGGAGTATTTCCAGTAACATTGGTTAAGCTGACTGCAAACTACACTGTGCAACGTTGCATCGTGGGATACAATCTGCAACATTACAGCTTTCAACAGTCCTATCCCTCTGTCACAATGTATCAATGCAATCCCAGCACATTGTGATAAGTACCTGTTTATACCCCCATGACCGGGTGCCCGCGCAGCAGCCTTCTTTATGATTTGCAGATTCCAGGGTAACATATCTAGATCACAGAGGTGCCGCTGGTTCTATTAAGGTCTTCCTGTCCGACATTTTGCAGCGTGATTTAACAGCCCTAACCCGGGGTGATGTTTGCGGAGTAATTGTGCCAGCCACCGGATGGATTCCAAGTCTTTGCATATTTCAATATACCTTTCAGCTTCTTTGTTACCCACAAAATAGCGTATTCCACCCTCACAAGGACGCATTAGCTGCTCATTCTTTCCCTGTCTATTCAGCTGAAACGAGCTTTGGATTTGTGCCTGACTCAGAAGTCCTGTGATGTGATCGGCGGTGCAAATTTTGGGCAAGTGACATTATTTACGCCCGGTGTATGGTAACAGCTGCCAAGCCTTTCGCTGTAAGCCGTCTACTATATGCACGGCAGGAGAATGTGGCAGGGTGCTAAATAAGAATAAAGGAGCTCAGATGAGTGAAGGTTGTTTATAGAAAAGTGTGCTGAACAGCATTAATCCACGCAGCCGAAAGAAAGCGTCAAATCACTGCTCTACTAACATCACATACAAGTGTGTCTGTGTCTTAGAGGTAGTTCCACATTGAGCAACATTTTGCAATTTCGGTACAGAAATAAATCAATACAAAAATCAAAGTAACATTGTAAATATATGACATTGCTTATCCTGTACTGATCCTGAGTTACATCCTGTATTATACTCCAGAGCTGCACTCACTATTCTGCTGGTGGAGTCACTGTGTACATACATTACATTATTTATCCTGTACTGATCCTGAGTTATATCCTGTATTATACTCCAGAGCTGCACTCACTATTCTGCTGGTGGAGTCACTGTGTACATACATTACATTACTTATCCTGTACTGATCCTGAGTTACATCCTGTATTATACTCCAGAGCTGCACTCACTATTCTGCTGGTGGAGTCACTGTGTACATACATTACATTACTTATCCTGTACTGATCCTCAGTTACATCCTGTATTATACTCCAGAGCTGCACTCACTATTCTGCTGGTGGAGTCTCTGTGTACATACATTACATTACTTATCCTGTACTGATCTTGAGTTACATCCTGTATTATACTCCAGAGCTGCACTCACTATTCTGCTGGTGGGGTCACTGTGTACATACATTACAGATCCTGTACTGATCCTGAGTTATATACTGTATTATACTCCAGAGCTGCACTCACTATTCTGCTGGTGTATACAGAGTTAGAGAAAAGGGAAAGAGGAAAGTATGTGGTCTTGTTAATATATAACTTTTATTAGTTTGGTTAAAATTAGCAAAATGTAATAAAAAATGCCAATGGTGCAATTGGGTATGTGTGAGTGACCCCCAAACCCTAAAGGCCAGTTGAACAGTGTAGCATTGGTATGTCACTGTTATTGTAACCACAATTGAATTAATTTTTGTACTGCCATGCGGTTTGCAAGCAGCACTGTCTGAATAGGCTCCAGACAGTTAATCTCCCACAGCGGCACTCCCTTGGTTGTGGAGCAGCAATGTGGTGGATACCGTATGGGGCTGATATGCAGTGAACTGGGACTGATTGGTGCTGCAGCGGTGCCTCAGCAAGGATAGCTGAGGCAGCGATGCAGGACAATCGTCCGTGTTGGTAGGCTATGGTCTGGACAAAGTGGGACACCGCAACGGCGCTCTGCCTGGAATTAGCACAGCCCACAGCAAGGTAGGTTGGATTTGGCTGCATGGAACCCAGGTTGCATTAACAGAATGCAGTCTTGGACAGGAGGTGCAATGCAGGCAATACCAGAACCGAAACCAGACAGACAGAGGGTAAACAGAAACAGAGGTCAAAACCAGCCGAGAGCAGAATCTCCAAATCAGTGAGCCAAAGGATTAATCCAAAAACAAAGCCGAGGTCCAGTTCCAATAATCCAAACAGTCAGGTGATACAGGGTGTAGCCAGAAGCTTGATCAGAAAGTTGCATACAAAGAAATTCACAAGCAACAATGAAAGAACTGACCAGACTTAAATACTCCACCCTAGAATCTGATAGGAAGAAGACAGAGAAATGAGATTGGCTCTGCAACTCAAACCAGAACCACCCAAAAGCTAGGCTAGTAGTCATAACAATCCTAAAGAGACGGACATTAACTAACATGTATATAATCCAATGTTCAATAAAAGTTATAAGCAGAGCAGCTTAAAGAAAATGCACATTTACCAAGATGACCGTAGAGCCAGGTTAGAGGCTGATCTTATCGTTGAGCTGTACGATGTGATGGGCTACACGTGGACTTTTGTTGCGCAATTCCCAGCCACGTTAATGTCACCACCTTGATGCAACCTTGTCATTTTTGTTCTTTATCTATCAAAGCTAAGTGTTTTTCATTCGCTTATTGAAATGAGGTCCATGCAGAGTTGCGTAACCCCATGAACACTTTGAAAAATAATGGTGGTGTAATCGATGGCTACAGAGGCATTAAAGGGTTATTCCACAAGGTTGTTTGTTTTTTTTTGGGGAGGTTGGGGGGGGGACAATATCCTTTTTAGTGTAATGTAAATGTCCTAAATTTAACTTGAAAACAACATTTGCATTGCACTCCATATATTTCTATGGATGGCCGGGTGATAGCTACAACAGTTTAAAAGGAGAATGACCTAAGAGGAAAAATCTCCTATCACCATCCTGTATATTGCATGTCTGAAACCCTGACAGGGACCCTTTAAGTGTTTCTAGTAAATCTGAATCGAAAAGTAGTAATGGAACATACACCGCAGTTACACAATAAGGGCTTATTCACACGATCGAGTGAAAATTTACATCTGAGTTGCACCTGTGCGGGACCCATTTCCATGGATACCTCATAGACTTGAGTCTATCGAGGGATCAGTGAAAATAGAAGAAAATAGGACATGTTAACATTTTCAACGGATCCTTCACACGGTCCTGTAAAACAACAGCCGCGTGGACGGCCCCATTGAGATACATGCGTCTCGTTCGTGTGAATAAGCCCTAAGCAATACACCAAGGTCTTCTACTTCAGCGCCTGTATGCTTCCTTTCCCTATGACTTCAGCCGGGGCATGACATATGTCATTTTGTGTTCTAATACTGCCTGAGGAAGGAGCCGGTTTGGTTCCGAAACGCGTCGCCTGTATTTTAGTAAAGACTTTGATACTTCAAACCTTGTTTGCTTCCTTATGCCACACTAAGCACTAACAGCCAACTACGCTCCAAGAAATCAGCGCCGCCCCAAGGGTTGAATTTTTTGAGGTTCATCACCTTCATTGGTCTTGATTCTTACTATTCTACTATTCAATGACGTGTGTTCCAGGCATGCCAGCAGATTCGTAACATGGGTGCAGGGCGTGTAAATTGTGAGTGGGTGTAAAGATTTCACATGTTTGGATCCATCAAGCCAAAGTAAAATCCTCGGCCGGAGATGTGGACAGAAAAGCGCAATGTTTTCCTTTCAGGTTAAATTATTCATGGCATAACATGGCAGAGATAATTAATCTATGTGCCTGGTGTCAACTTATCCACCCCTCCATAATTTTTTTTTTTTTTAAAACCAGCCCCTTCCGCCTCAGACCTTACACGCCCAGAGCTGGGACTGGAAAAATCATTATATGAATATCCAAGGCATTGACATAAATAGAAATTCAATAGTGCGGGATCAGACCATATGGGCACAGTAAGTGGGTCAAGAGCTTCTTATCGGCTATCTGGTTTGGCAAAGGCAGCAAATTGCTCAGAGCCGCCTCCGATAAAAAGACAAGCCGAGAAGCGTCGCCGTCCGTCCTACAAGCGAAAAGGCGTTTTAACGAGAAACAAAATAAAACAATTGTCATGAAGGGCCGCGCATCCTCGCCGCCCTCACCGCCTGCTTTCTACCTGACCTGAACCTTAAGCAATACCTTCAAATTACCGCCGCGGACAAATAAATATTACTGCAGCCAAGGTGGGAGCTTTTGTAGCGAGAAATGATGTGTAATTTTCAGAAATGTTAGCAGTGCATCAAATCATCAGGCTGTGTCAGGCAGGGAAAGAGATGATGGATAGATAGCGCGCTCGCTGCAGCCACTGACTGCACTCTCCTCTGCCCGACAGCAAAAAGAAATCAGTAGAAGCACAGACAAATTTCTGCCAGAAAACCACATTATGAGGCGCAGATATTGGCGGCGAGAGCGGAGCCCCCCATGTCTTTTCATCTCGCTGTGCACAAAGAATAGAGATGGGGGAGTTATTATTAAAATGAAACAATATATTCCGGCTTTGTGGTGCAATGTGCAGAAAATTTGCATCTATCCCAGGAAATAATAAATTAGTTTGGGTGCAAAGGGGTTAAGGAGCCGGAGAAAATATTGCAATATTCTAGGTAGGAAATGGGACATGAATAAATATAGGAGAGAGTGAGAGATAAAGTGAGAAGGGGGACTGAAATATAAATATAATAAAGAGACAGTATCAGAATAAATTCCAGGGATATAATATTAACATCCATTTCATGCATTAACCCATCAGGGCCTGTGGCTGCAGCGCCAGCGTAAAGTAACGGCTCCCATATACAAGAGGAGCGCTCCCAGCAGGTCAAGGGTTAAACAGCGGCCGGCATAAATCACGCCACGGGGTGAGCTCCGAGCAGAAAAATATTAATGGTAACTGGAAGGGGCATAGATAAGGCTGAATGCAGAAAATGCTTCAATACATCACTGTTCTGGTAAAGTAATACACATAATACACGCTGCCTTATTATACAGCACGACGGCTGCAATAAAAACTTTCCCATACATAATAACTGTTCGTCAGAAGAAAGAATATAATGTGCCGGGAGACGCTCAGCTCACAATGGGCTGGACAAGGTCCTGGTGTTGTATAATGATTTACTGGACCTAGAACCTGCTTACATTTTATATATCACGCATGTCTATCACTAGGACAGCAGGTCCTGTCATTACACAAGACTTTATAGAGTCTAGAACCAAGTCTAGAACCACTCTCACAATGGCCCTATAGAAGGTTGTGTTATCTAGAACCCCTTCAGCTCTGGCATAATACACACAGGAGGACTTACAAATGGATCATTGCGTAATAGTAATAAAGTCTAGAACAGTGGTCCCTAACCAGTGGCCTGGGAGCCACACGTGGCTCGTGACTTTCAGATTTGTGTCTCGCGATACCATCCTTGAGTTATGAGCATAATCATTGGCTGCAATAATATTTCCAAGTTTACTATAAGGAAGATATATCTTAACCTTTGGACCCTGCCAATTTGGATGGTATCCAGAGTCGGACTGGCCCATCAGAGAATCCTATGGTGGGCCCAGACTTTGACGCCGTAATGGGCTGAAAAGGTCTATCAGAAGACAACCCCATCTAGAGGTGACTGGAGCTTACCGATAGTCTCTAGGGTCCTTTTCTGATGAGTAGATTCAGAAATAATCTATTATTGATGATCTAGAATGTCTTCTGTGTGCAATGAGAACAACAAAGATTATGATACAATTAGCAGTGACGCTGCTCATTTTCTGTATATATGGAGCGAGGGCCCTCAGGAGAATTTGCTTCCGCTGGCCCGAGCTTTCCCAGTCCGATGCTGATGGTATAATACAGATTTCCTTCCTTCCTTATACCACTTGTACCACTTTCTTCACTTCAGCCACACGTTTCTCCATGTTTGGATGGGTCTTGCGACCATCGCTCCTAGTTCAATGTGGCTCACAAGGTCTAAAAGTTTGGGGACATCTGGTGTAACACTTGCTTAGGATATACTACTCCCATCATCAATGCTTTACCAGGTCTTGTTATTTAATACAACCATTACATAATACCTCTGCCAGGTGAAGTGAATAACATTGATGATGTGGTTACAATGGCGGCTGACAAGGGGGGTGAATATATTAGGCAGCAAGTGACCAGTCATTTCTTGAAATTTATTGTTGGAAGCAGGAAAAATGGGCAAGTGTAAGGATCTGAGCGACTGTGACAAGGGACAAATAGTGATGTGTAGACGACTGGGTCAAAACGTCCGGTCTTGTGGCGAGTTCCCGGTCTTGTGGGGTGTTCCCTGTCTTGTGGGGTGTTCCCGGTCTTCTGGGGGTGTTCTCTGTCTTGTGGGGGTGTTCTCTGTCTTGTGGGGTGTTCTCTCTCTTGTGGAGTGTTCCCGGTCTTGTGGGGTGTTCCCGGTCTTGTGCGGTGTTCCCGGTCTTGTGCGGTGTTCCCGGTCTTGTGCGGTGTTCCCGGTCTTGTGCGGTGTTCCCGGTCTTGTGGGGTGTTCCCGGTCTTGTGGGGTGTTCCCGGTCTTGTGGGGTGTTCCCGGTCTTGTGGGGTGTTCCCGGTCTTGTGGGGTGTTCCCGGTCATGTGGGGTGTTCCCGGTCTTGTGGGGTGTTCCCGGTCTTGTGGGGTGTTCCCGGTATGTAATGGTTAGTACTGACCAAAAGTGCTCCAAGGAAGGACAACTCATGAACAGGCAACAGGGTCTTTTTTTTTTTTTTTACATCAGAATGGAATTACCAGGTTCTGCTAACAGACTAGATCTTGAGGACCTTTCGTCACCTGTGTCTTAATATTGTGGCCGCCGTCTCTGTGGTTTCAATGACAGGACTCTAAAGAGCGACAACAAACTGAGGCGGCCATTGCAGCTCGGCACCGGACGAGGACAGCGCGCGCCTCTCCCTGAATACGCTGCCTCCTGTGATCTCCTCCTGGTTGTGACAGCCTTTATAAGTCTACTGGGTGCGATCTGTGGTCAGCGACTCCAACAGAGCAACACAAACAGAGAGAATACCTGATGTTCATAAGACTACTCGTGATTAAGGCCACATTCAGACGAGAGTGTCAAATTCACGCGCGGAAGAAACGCAGCGGTTTTTCCCCCATTTCATGTCGGTGTGCGTAGCGTATTGGCATCAGTGTGCATTGCATGTGGCATGCGTTTATCACGTCCGTGCAAGCACTTCATTTTTTTTTTAACATTTATATCTCTGCTTTTCTATGTCTTTGATGCTTCAAACACGGACAGCAGAAGGACGTAAAACCGCACCTACATAGGACATGCAGTAAGATTCACGCCACGGACACTCGCTTCGTGAACACTCACGCATGTGTGAACAGCCCCATTGAAATCAATGGGTCCGTGTGCTGAGCTTTGTTTCAACGCACAGAACACGGACAAGTATTACGCTCGTCTGAATGAGCCCTAAAGGGAACGCCAAGCACAATCAGTAGCTCAAGGGTGATGTAGCAGATGGAGGAATTTATCTTCCTCATTCCTCAGACGACTCCTCTACGTCATTCTAGTTTCAGTTGTAGATTTTGCCGAAGGAAGATGTAAAAACCTTCACGGTTAAGTTAATAGACAAATTCAATATAAAAAATAAAAAGGTCTATTTTAGTCTTGTATAATACACATTTACGAGGCCCCAATATTATTATTTTGATCGGGGGGGGGGGGGGGGCACCACATGACGAGAGAATTATTTATCCCATTCACATAAGCAAATAGAGAAAAAAAGCAAAGTGATTATTAATAGCCGCCCTATAATACAAAACCCTTGTAGGATGGATTAGAATAAAATTAAAGAGAGATTAAAGGTAATTCCAGCATAAACCGATCTTCATATGTATGGAGGAGAAGAAACACTTATCACAAGCTTCCTATTCAGGTCAATATCATTCCGTTATATACAGGAGACGTGAACTGCCAAGAACAGCAGGGAGTATATAGAGAACCCACAAATGTGCACCCCCCAAAATATAAACCCTGCAAGGTGAGAATCAGAGGCGTTTGTCGGGAATGCACTGACGGATGATCCCTGAGGGGCGATCAATCTGTGATTGACGTCAGTCTAATGGCCCTTTTACATGGGAAGATTTTGCGCCTAGTAAACGAGCGCCGGTTGACAATATTGCATAATGATCGCCGCTCGTCTGCTCCATTTTCTTGGAGTAATGATTGGGAGTTTAGAGGATGAACTAGGGCTGGGCAATTAAATCGAAAAATAAATCAAAATTCAGCGCAATTAAATAAACGCCATCTTGCGAATTCTGGTTTTAGCAATTATTTTCTCCTGGTTTAAACGGTTTCTGCATCTCCAGGACGCAGATATAGTTGAATGCAATGGTAGAGCAGAGAACCGTACGGTCCCTGCTCTACCATTCACTATGTATCGCCGGACGGAAGGCAGTGATGTCGTTGCGCTCGTCTCCTCCTCTTGTCATTGGAACGGGATTAGGTGAGTATGTATATTATTATTATCATCAGGCACTATTGGGGGCAGCTGTGGGGGCATTATACTGTGGGGAGGGCAGTTATGGGGGCATTATACTGTGGGGAGGGCAGCTATGGGGGCATTATACTGTGGGGAGGGCAGCTATGGGAGCATTATACTGTGGGGAGGGCAGTTATGGGGGCATTATACTGTGGGGAGGGCACTTATGGGGGCATTATACTGTGTGGAGGGCAGTTATGGGGGCATTATACTGTGGGGAGGGCAGTTATGGGGGCATTATACTGTGGGGAGGGCAGCTATGGGAGCATTATACTGTGGGGAGGGCAGTTATGGGGGCATTATACTGTGGGGAGGGCACTTATGGGGGCATTATACTGTGTGGAGGGCAGTTATGGGGGCATTATACTGTGGGGAGGGCAGTTATGGGGGCATTATACTGTGGGGAGGGAAGTTATGGGGGCATTATACTGTGGGGAGGGCAGTTATGGGGGCATTATACTGTGGGGAGGGCAGTTATGGGGGCATTATACTGTGGGGAGGGCACTTATGGGGGCATTATACTGTGTGGAGGGCAGTTATGGGGGCATTATACTGTGGGGAGGGCAGTTATGGGGGCATTATACTGTGGGGAGGGAAGTTATGGGGGCATTATACTGTGGGGAGGGCAGTTATGGGGGCATTATACTGTGGGGAGGGCAGTTATGGGGGCATTATACTGTGGGGAGGGCACTTATAGGGGCATTATACTGTGGGGAGGGCAGTTATGGGGGCATTATACTGTGTGGAGGGCAGTTATAGGTGTATTATACTGCATGGAAGTCAGTTATGGGTGCATTATACTGTGGGGAGGGCAGTTATGGGGGCATTATACTGTGGGGAGGGCAGCTATGGGGGCATTATACTGTGGGGAGGGCAGTTATGGGGGCATTATACTGTGGGGAGGGCACTTATAGGGGCATTATACTGTGGGGAGGGCAGTTATGGGGGCATTATACTGTGGGGAGGGCAGTTATGGGTGCATTATACTGTGGGGAGGGCACTTATGGGGGCATTATACTGTGGGGAGGGCAGTTATGGGTGCATTATACTGTGGGGAGGGCACTTATGGGGGCATTATACTGTGGGGAGGGCACTTATGGGGGCATTATACTGCATGGAAGTCAGTTATGGGGGCATTATACTGTGGGGAGGGCAGTTATAGGTGTATTATACTGTGGGGAGGGCAGTTACGGGGGCATTATACTGTGGGGAGGGCAGTTATGGGGGCATTATACTGTGGGGAGGGCACTTATGGGTGCATTATACTGTGGGGAGGGCACTTATGGGGGCATTATACTGTGGGGAGGGCAGTTATAGGTGTATTATACTGTGGGGAGGGCAGTTACGGGGGCATTATACTGTGGGGAGGGCACTTATAGGGGCATTATACTGTGGGGAGGGCAGTTATGGGGGCATTATACTGTGGGGAGGGCAGCTATGGGGGCATTATACTGTGGGGAGGGCAGTTATGGGGGCATTATACTGTGGGGAGGGCAGTTATAGGGGCATTATACTGTGGGGAGGGCACTTATGGGGGCATTATACTGCATGGAAGTCAGTTATGGGTGCATTATACTGTGGGGAGGGCAGTTATGGGGGCATTATACTGTGGGGAGGGCAGTTATGGGTGCATTATACTGTGGGGAGGGCAGTTATGGGGGCATTATACTGTGGGGAGGGCAGTTATGGGTGCATTATACTGTGGGGAGGGCAGTTATGGGTGCATTATACTGTGGGGAGGGCAGTTATGGGGGCATTATACTGTGGGGAGGGCAGTTATGGGGGCATTATACTGTGGGGAGGGCAGTTATGGGTGCATTATACTGTGGGGAGGGCACTTATGGGGGCATTATACTGTGGGGAGGGCAGTTATGGGGGCATTATACTGTGGGGAGGGCACTTATGGGGGCATTATACTGTGGGGAGGGCACTTATGGGGGCATTATACTGCATGGAAGTCAGTTATGGGGGCATTATACTGTGGGGAGGGCAGTTATGGGTGCATTATACTGTGTGGGGGGCAGTTATGGGGACATTATACTGTGTGGAGGCAGTTATGGGGGCATTATACTGTGTGGAGGCAGTTATGGGTGCATTATACTGTGGGGAGGGCAGTTATGGGGGCATTATACTGTGGGGAGGGCAGTTATGGGTGCATTATACTGTGGGGAGGGCAGTTATGGGGGCATTATACTGTGGGGAGGGCAGTTATGGGTGCATTATACTGTGGGGAGGGCAGTTATGGGGGCATTATACTGTGGGGAGGGCAGTTATGGGGGCATTATACTGTGGGGAGGGCAGTTATGGGTGCATTATACTGTGGGGAGGGCACTTATGGGGGCATTATACTGTGGGGAGGGCAGTTATGGGGGCATTATACTGTGGGGAGGGCACTTATGGGGGCATTATACTGTGGGGAGGGCACTTATGGGGGCATTATACTGCATGGAAGTCAGTTATGGGGGCATTATACTGTGGGGAGGGCAGTTATAGGTGTATTATACTGTGGGGAGGGCAGTTACGGGGGCATTATACTGTGGGGAGGGCAGTTATGGGGGCATTATACTGTGGGGAGGGCACTTATAGGGGCATTATACTGTGGGGAGGGCACTTATGGGGGCATTATACTGTGGGGAGGGCACTTATAGGGGCATTATACTGTGGGGAGGGCACTTATGGGTGCATTATACTGTGGGGAGGGCACTTATGGGGGCATTATACTGTGGGGAGAGCAGTTATGGGGGCATTATACTGTGGGGAGAGCAGTTATAGGTGTATTATACTGTGGGGAGGGCAGTTATAGGGGCATTATACTGTGTGGGCAGTGTCAGGGGGTATATTATATGGAGTAGTATACAGCAGGCTCAGGGGATAAATATTAATTAAATGGCGTAGTATGCAAATAGGGGGCGTGGCATGCAAAAGGGGTGTGGCCTAATAGTTCACTAATCGTAATCGAGGTTATATGTTCAATTAATCGTGATTTTGATTTAGGTCATAATCGCCCGGCCCTTGGATGAAGGATCGTTAATACAATCGTTCATCCTCTTACATTTGCATCTTGTGGTCAGTACATCCGTTATTTACGTGGGGGCCGTGCTGCCGACAAGCGGACATTATTATGGCCACACAAACGATTCGATCAGCCGACCAACAAGCATCTCGAGCGCTCAGTCGCCCGAACATTGGCCCATGATAAAGGGCCTTAATCCATGGGACGCCCTCCCCAATGAGCAGAACGAGTCCCACGGCCCCTTCAATCATTTGCCAGTCATAGTAACACATCTGTAGATGCTTAATAAGTGAATGAGGCCGATCTGCGGTACCAGGTACATTCTGCTGATTGGTGGAGGTTCTGGAGGTGAAGCCCCATTGATCAACCCCGATGGTTTATCCTAAAGGTATATTCCCAGAAAACCTCTTGATGTGCTTTAATACAATACATTTGGGATGCCCAAAGGGTAAAACCTATTTATTTCTTCAATATCGGCTGCCATTTATCTCTGCTCCATTAGGGCGCAGTTATGATCAGTGACTACAGCTTAGCTTCATTGTCTTTTGGAGTCTTAGGTTGTCTAATATTTACCTCCTAAAGTCTCAGACCGCTGCTCGGTCCTCCATGATTTATACTGCAGCTCTGCTTGTTGATGTCGGCAGCTGTGTAGAAGTACAAGCTCAGCAGGATGTCTGTATATGGACAGATGATATCTTTAACAGCAAGGACAGAAAGATAACTCAAATCAATAAAAAAAGATGATCGAAAACATACTGGGGGAGGAGCCTCAATAAAAGGGGAGGAGCCTCAATAAAAGGGAGGAGCCTGATCATCTGAATTCTGCTGTAATTATTTTTATCATCTTCTTGCATAGTATCAAAGGGTTAGACTCCAAAGTGACAATACAATACGGTTTGTGGCCTGGGTATTACTGCACAGGAGGATGAGAGTTACAATCCTCGCCTCGTGTGTCAGGTCGCCTTGCCACATCAACCTTCTGCAAACCACAATTGTATAAATGAATACAAACTAAAATATTTGCACACTACAGATGCACTGACTGTGGTGTCTCATGCTCATGTGTTGCTTTATGGACATTGCTCCTCTGGGATGGAGTCCTGACAGCAGCCCCCCCCCCCCCCACTCCAAGTATTTCAGGTCATTCCACCTTGTGGATGTATTGTACACAGTTCTGCAGCAGAAAACTCTCTAATATATAAAATCTCCGCTTAATTCCCATCACGATCCGAGCACTAGAAGCGGAGAAAATGAGCTGGAGATTGCACGGCCCCTCGGAGCCACATGGGAGCCTGTAAACCCATGCAGCGGGGCCGGCCTCCAGCACTCACACAGTTAATAAACATTTATTTAAGCAATGACACATTACAGATGATTTGTAATGTTTTGTTTTCCTGATATTACATTAGTGGCCTCTCTCTGTGGAGCAGGTTACATTACATGGGGATCCTGCAATACATATGTAAGGAATAAATACAAATATCACAAATGAAGAGTAATGGGAATGATGCGCCCGGTGGGACCCTCCTAGCGAGACGGACAGCGATAAATAACCGGTTACTGCAAATGGAAGAAAAACATAATGAGATGTGTACAGACCCCCCCCCCCCCACCCCCCTCCCCATTAATGTAAGAGGATACTCATTATCTGACAGAATAAACTAGAGGATTCCTACAGCACAACAGTCCCGCCTGGACCAAAGGACTATAGACCCCCCCCCCCCCATTAAGGAGCGGGACAAGCCTTGTTGGTGCCCGAGGTGGTGGTTTCAGGAGAGACTCGTCAGTCCCTGAAGATAAGAATGAAAGTTTTTACATGGACAACCATTCAGTTAATTGTCCTTAGACGACAAAAAGTATCAGCGTGTCATTATCCTGTCCCCCAAGTGTCAGCGTGTCATTATCCTGTCCCCCAAGTGTCAGCGTGTCATTATCCTGTCCCCCAAGTGTCAGCGTGTCATTATCCTGTCCCCCAAGTGTCAGCGTGTCATTATCCTGTCCCCCAAGTGTCAGCGTGTCATTATCCTGTCCCCCAAGTGTCAGCGTGTCATTATCCTGTCCCCCAAGTGTCAGTGTCATTATCCTGTCCCCCAAGTGTCAGTGTCATTATCCTGTCCCCCCAAGTGTCAGTGTCATTATCCTGTCCCCCAAGTGTCAGCGTGTCATTATCCTGTCCCCCAAGTGTCAGCGTGTCATTATCCTGTCCCCCAAGTGTCAGCGTGTCATTATCCTGTCCCCCAAGTGTCAGCGTGTCATTATCCTGTACCCCAAGTGTCAGTGTATCATTGGCCTGTACCCCAAGTGTCAGTGTGTCATTATCCTGTCCCCCAAGTGTCAGTGTATCTCATCCTGTACCCCCAAGTGTCAGCGAGTCATTATCCTGTCCCCCAGGTGTCAGTGTATCATCCTGTACCCCAAGTGTCAGCGTATCATTATCCTGTACCCCAAGTGTCAGCGTATTATTAGCCTGCACCCTAAGTGTCAGTGTATCATTGTCCTGTACCCCAACTGTCAGCGTATCATTATCCTGTTCCCCAAGTGTCAGTGTGTCATTACCCTGTACCCCAAGTGTCAGCGTGTCATTATCCTGTACCCGGAGTGTCAGTGTGTCATTATCCTATACCCCAAGTGTCAGTGTATCCTTATCCTGTACCCCAAGTGTCAGCGTGTCATTATCCTGTACCACAAGTGTCAGCGTATCATTATCCTGTACCCCAAGTGTCAGCGTATCATTATCCTGTACCCCAAGTGCCAGCGTATCATTATCCTGTACCCCAAGTGTCAGCGTATCATTATCCTGTACCCCAAGTGTCAGCGTATTAGTATTCTTCACCCTGCGGTCAATATCTCGTAGTCATACAGAATATGACATTGTACTGTGCAGCAGATATACAATAGTGAGCAGCGTGTGGAAATTATTTGTTACACGTGTTACCTTGAGAACATCCCACAACATCTTGACATAAATAAACAGGGAGCAGAATGTAATAGTCTCCGTCCTGAGCTCCGTCCTCCAGTCCAGTAGACCTGACATGTATAATTCATCCCCACAGTCTGAGATGTTTGTAAAGGTGAGCGCGGCGTGTGAGCAAGAATAAGCCTGTGCAAATAAACACCCCAGACCTCCTCTCATAAACCGCAGGCTATATTTATTCTCCTCCGGCTTCTTAACTGCAAATATCAAAGCGCCGCCACATCCCGTCACTCAGTCAAATGAGTTTTAATGTGTCGGGCTGGAGTTTATATACACGGTTTGATACGTTGTTTCTTTCCAATAATGTCCTTGGTGCAGATGCAAAAATGTAAGAATTCAAAAAGATTTACAAAACATAAAATAAAAAATTGTTGAGTTCCAGGGAAAGCGGCCGCATCACATCTCTGGAGGCCCAGATCATACAGCTAATTGAAGAGCCGTCCTGGAAATCTCTACATCTCTCCATGTTTTGATCATTTAAATGCAGACTTTTTTTTCGGTCAGTTTTTAAATATTTATGACTTTATCTCATAAGAAGAAGGAAGCAGGATTTGTGTGAGAACAGAAGATAATTATGAGGTGCCTGGCGTGGGCGCAGAGTCCTATCTCCTAATGTTTACTATTAACTTACGTTGGCTTTTTCTTATATTTTATTCAAATCCCTTGAATTCTAATGGGGATCATGTCAAATGCAGCGCAGATAAATGGAGGTAAATATTGCTGAAGATGGGGGAAGACCGAGGACGCAACCTTCTGAGAGGAACCATCACATAGCGTGAAAAACAAGGGACATTATATAAGATTAAGCAGGATTTCGGTTTATTTTACCCTTCTTCAGCCTTCAATGCGGATATATATTCCCCAAGACTCATTTCCAAGTAATATCTGCACAATTATAACAAGGAGCTTTATTTTCATTCTGATTGCGATACGTTTCGGCATATTTTGTTCTTGCTTTGCAAATACATAATCTTCACGACGTGACGGATGTTTTTTTAATTAGCCGTCACACGGCCATTTTCAGAACAATGAAGTTCTATGGGTTTATTCACACGGCCGTCAAAAAATAGGCCATGTCCTATTTTTGTACGTTTTCACGGCCATACGGCTCTCGTAGAAGTCAATGGCTCAGTTTTCACCCCGCATTTTTCAGGACAAAAACTGATCCTGGCCGAGGACAGCACTACTTTGAGAGCTGAGCCCAGGGAAGCCCTTGACATTACTGTCCATATAAGGACAGTGATATTAGACGTTCAACAATGGAATCCCCGGCCAGAGCATCGCAAGATCCTCGGCCAGGGACTCCGGTATTGTAGCTAGCACCCCTCTATGTAGATAGCACCCCCCTGCCTGAAGATAGCAAGCCCCCTGCCCATCCCCCGTAGATAGCGCTAATGTAGCTCCCGGTAGGAGTGGAATCCCCGGCGGCCAGACCCCGCTCTGGCAGGGGATTCCGCTCCTGGAGAAGCCCCCGACTTCACTATCCATATATGGACAGTGACGTGAAGGCGTTACTCCTGGAGCGGAAGCCTCGGCCCGCTCTGGCAGGGGATTTCGCTCTCCTGACATCACTGTCCATATATGGACATTGACATCAGGGGCTCCGTCTAGGTGCAGAATCCACGGCGAGAGGGATTCCGCTCCTACAGTGAGCTACAGTGGCACCATCTACAGGGGAGGTGCCATCTACAGGGGGGGTGCGGCACTATCTTCAGGGGACACTGTGGCACTATCTACATGGGCACTGTGGCACTATGTGGGCTCTGGCACTTTCTCACTTTATATGTGGGCACTGCTATGTGGGCCCTGGCCCAATGTGGGCGTTATCTACGGTGGGCACTGTGGTGTTTTCAGGGGGTTGTGGAAAAAAAAAACTGACAAATTAAATCCATCTTTTTTTTTATTTTATTTTTGCCACGAAAAACGGCCAATAAAAATGGACATACGGACTGGAAATGGATGAAAATTCTGAGACGCACTGATGCAAAATGACCATGAAAAACTGATAGTTGATCTATTTTTAATGGCTATTTTTTTTCCCTGTCGTGTGAATGTAGCCTTACAATATCAGTCATTACAGGCTGGGGGAGGCTGACTGTAGGATAAGTGAATACAATCTATTGCCCACTATTATCAGGCTGGGGAGAGGATGACTGTAGTGTTCTTTAATGGGATGAGTTACAGAAAGTGCAGAAACCGCCCCTCTCCCATAATTACATATGCAGTGGTGTGAACCCCCAGAAAAACATCCATCCATATGTACAGTGATCACCAGAGAAAGCTCCGTGCAGACACTGAACAAATGGAATGCTGGGTGATTTCAGCTCTGAAGCAAGCAGAATTATGAATGCAGCTCTGAAGTATAATACAGTCTACAACTTAGGATCTTTGTAATGTGCAATGAAGTGATCAAATAAATAAAACTGAAGATATTTGCGGTGTAGCTACAGATATTGGTCTCATGTTGACCTTCCCGCAACATTAGCAGCAGATAGACTTGGGTTAAACGACTCCCATCTTTGTTCTCAACACTGATGCAGTGTCCTAAGCACCCGCTCCAGTCCAGCAGTAAAAAATATTGTCCCTTCCATCTATTGCAGTCGTGTAGGGACCACACACGCTCCATCACTGTGTCCATTCCATAAAACTGAACACATCACTCACCCACAGGTGCTGAACTGAACTGATGGACGGAGACGCTGCTAATAATTTCCCACCTCCTCTTGCTCAAGGTGGGAGATTAAACATTTTATAGGTGCCGTGCCCTCAATCTGACCTTACACAAGGAGCAACTCAACCTGTTTTGATGGCACTTTGACTTTTAATTAAACCTGCAGCGGCAGCTTCTGGCGCCCAGCGTTAACTCGTCCTAGCTGTACAGGGCAGGTTTACAAGATGATTTTTACAGATCTTATCAGGGTAATGGTATCATGTGGGGAAGGCATGACTGACAGCACATCAATGTTCAGTAAATCTCAAATCTAACAATTTTCCATTACAAAAAAAGGATAATAGAACATTAAAGACTATGCACACCTTTGAATTTTTTATTTTTTTTAATAATATAAATGTGCATCAGTGTGTTTGGTGCAACTTTGTAATTACTCTTTAATAAAAAATATTTTTACTTTTTGAGATACAGCTGCTTTGTATTCTGTACACAGAGCAGCTGTATCGTGCACTGAGACCTGAATCCGTCAGGTCAGCGGGACTGACGGGTTCAGTGACAAAGGGTCCTAAGCTGTTACCGATCACATCTAAGTTCATAACTTAGATGTGATCGATAACAGGTGGATCTGACCCGCTATCTCTGAACCCGTCAGTCCCGCTGACCTGACGGATTCAGGTCACGGTGCAAGATACAGCTGCTTTGTATGCGATAAAGATTTGCACTAATTTTTTTCCCTTTCTGTCAGGAGATCTAGAATTTCTGATGGCATGAATAACGCAGTCCGCTTTTCTTGCTGTCATAAATATCGAAACCCTGACGCACCCCATTATAATCCATTGGGCCCCATGATTAATGGAATTCATTGTGCTAGTGTGAACAGAGACTTAAGGCTTTGTTCACATCACAATTTTTGGTCCACGTTTGACGTATACGCCGGGAAAAGTTCCTGAGGTATACCTTAGGGCTTATTCAGACTAACGTATTTCATGTATTTCTACGGGGCTGTTCACACGGCCGTTGTTTTAACGGACCGTGAAAATATAGGACATGTCCTATTATTTTCCGTTTTCATGGATCCCTCAATAGACTCAAGTCTATGAGGGATCAGTGAATATGGGTCCTGCATGGGTGCGAAACGAACGTGAAAAACAGTAGTTTTTCACGGCCGAATACACACACGTCCATCTGAATAAGCCCTTAAATGTAGCCACCCAAATGCTATTATGGGATTCGTTTCAGAGGTACGTCGTGAACTCTCATGACCATTGTCATGACGTATCCATTAAAAGGACACCAATATGGACTATGGTTGACGGATGCCACTGTTAGGTGGCACCCGATTAACGCATCCATTACCCATAGGTTATAATGGCATCCGTTTAACGGATACACCACGAAAAGCTATTAAAAACCTTATCGGTTTAACGGATGCCTGTGATGGATGCCATATAGTAGCCACCCTACACCATGTTAAATAAAAGTATACATTTTTGACTGGACTCTGCCGGATGGAATAGCATGGTCTACGTTGTTATTCTATAAAACGTTTTTCGTTTTGCGGTATAATGGGGTATACCGGCCATATGGACACTCTTCTGACAATGGAGCGTTACAGACATGTTTAACATGTACGTTGGGTGCTTTCTCGACCGAAACAAAAACAGGGTCCAGCACAGCAATAACACAAAGTATCGTTCCTGTCCTGGACTCCTGGCTGATAGCTTCTAACATTGATACAATGTAACAAACTGCAGCTCTGTTATAATAGCACTTGATCTATATTCATCTTCTGAATTTGCATATTCAAATATTTTGGGAAAGAGCAAACTCTTCCTTACTTAGAAAAAACCAAAGACGAGAACCCAGTCACTGCACCGGTGCCACTCAGAGGTTCGGAGGATTGGCAGGAGTCTTGGGTTGATGACACTTGTTCAGGTATGGCCTCCATGAATCATCTGCTGTTGTATAAACACTATGGTATCTCTATTCAGAGAGGTGACCACCTCGGGACTCCAACTTTGGCAGTCGATATCTTAATTGAGCACATTGGCTTTGTTTGGTTGCTGCGGCCTCTTTCCCCCGTTGGGTGGCTTCCTAGAGATGCCCTCTGCTCCCGTGCTCCATCATCTCCGGTCACTGTTGATAACCGAGCAAAACAGCGACCTTTACTCTAAGGAATTCTCAACGGCAAAAAGGGCTTAAGAAGAAGTCGCCATGGTAACCCCTCTCCCGGCCGGAGGCTGCGATGGAAGATGTTATAGTGCGTTCCCTGCATCCTGCGCATTCAGCGGAGCAGATTCCCCCAGAGCTGAAAATGTAAAGCGCGAAGTCCAGGCTGCCGCAGAGAAGGGGAAAAACAAGATGAAGACCAAGATCCAAACAGCTTCAGATGGCTAGAAGTCAATAGAACATCTAATTTTAAATTGCTTTTCAATAAAAAGGTTTTTAAAAATTAAATGATAGCGACCCCTAGCATTGCTAGTGAACCATTAATGCTGCGTCCACCTTCCACAGCTGTCAGCGGTGGACACGCATGCCGCATGGATCTTCCTTTATTTTTTTGGCATCGATGCTGTGGGGAGATCTCTCCATAGAGAAACTATGAAACAAAGCTCTGGCTTCTGAGAGGATGGGGTTACAACTGCAGGAGACTTAATATGGAGCATGCTGGTATAACCTGGGCATCACCTGGTAGATATTATATATGTACAGCTGGTATAAGTTATATATTTTCTTGTATATAGTGATATGGAGCATGCTGGTATAACCTGGGTATCTTCTGTATATAATTACATATGTACAGCTGGTATAAGTTATATATCTTCTTGTATATAGTGATATGGAGCATGCTGGTATAACCTGGGTATCGTCTGTATATAATTATATATGTACAGCTGGTATAAGTTATATATCTTCTTGTATATAGTGATATGGAGCATGCTGGTATAACCTGGGTATCTTCTGTATATAATTATATATGTACAGGTGGTATAAGTTATACATCTTCTTGTATATAGTGATATGGAGCATGCTGGTATAACCTGGGTATCTGCTGTATATAATTATATATGTACAGCTGGTATAAGTTATACATCTTCTTGTATATAGTGATGTGGAGTATGCTGGTATAACCTGGGTATCTTCTGTATATAATTATATATGTACAGCAGGTATAAGTTATACATCTTCTTGTATATAGTGATATGGAGCATGCTGGTATACCCTGGGTATCTTCTGTATATAATTATATATGTACAGCTGGTATAAGTTATACATCTTATTGTATATAGTGATATGGAGCATGCTGGTATAACCTGGGTATCTTCTGTATATAATTATATAGGTACAGCTGGTATAAGTTATACATCTTCTTGTATATAATGATATGGAGCATGCTGGTATAACCTGGGTATCTTCTGTATATAATTATATATGTACAGCTGGTATAAGTTATATATCTTCTTGTATATAGTGATATGGAGCATGCTGGTATAACCTGGGTATCTTCTGTATATAATTATATATGTACAGGTGGTATAAGTTATACATCTTCTTGTATATAGTGATATGGAGCATGCTGGTATAACCTGGGTATCTGCTGTATATAATTATATATGTACAGCTGGTATAAGTTATACATCTTCTTGTATATAGTGATGTGGAGTATGCTGGTAGAACCTGGGTATCTTCTGTATATAATTATATATGTACAGCAGGTATAAGTTATACATCTTCTTGTATATAGTGATATGGAGCATGCTGGTATACCCTAGGTATCTTCTGTATATAATTATATATGTACAGCTGGTATAAGTTATACATCTTCTTGTATATAGTGATATGGAGCATGCTGGTATAACCTGGGTATCTTCTGTATATAATTATATATGTACGGCTGGTATAAGTTATACATCTTCTTGTATATAGTGATATGGAGCATGCTGGTATAACCTGGGTATCTTCTGTATATAATTATATATGTACAGGTGGTATAAGTTATACATCTTCTTGTATATAGTGATATGGAGCATGCTGGTATAACCTGGGTATCTGCTGTATATAATTATATATGTACAGCTGGTATAAGTTATACATCTTCTTGTATATAGTGATGTGGAGTATGCTGGTATAACCTGGGTATCTTCTGTATATAATTATATATGTACAGCTGGTATAAGTTATACATCTTCTTGTATATAGTGATATGGAGCATGCTGGTATACCCTGGGTATCTTCTGTATATAATTATATATGTACAGCTGGTATAAGTTATACATCTTCTTGTATATAGTGATATGGAGCATGCTGGTATAACCTGGGTATCTTCTGTATATAATTATATATGTACGGCTGGTATAAGTTATACATCTTCTTGTATATAGTGATATGGAGCATGCTGGTATAACCTGGGTATCTTCTGTATATAATTATATATGTACAGCTGGTATAAGTTATACATCTTCTTGTATATAGTGATATGGAGCATGCTGGTATAACCTGGGTATCTTCTGTATATAATTATATATGTACGGCTGGTATAAGTTAAACATCTTCTTGTATATAGTGATATGGAGCATGCTGGTATAACCTGGGTATCTTCTGTATATAATTATATATGTGCAGCTGGTATAACCTGGGTATCTCCTGTATATAATTATATATGTACAGCTGGTATCAGTTATATATCTTCTTGTATATAGTGATATGGAGCATGCTGGTATAACCTGGGTATCTCCTGTATATAATTATATATGTACAGCTGGTATAAGTTATACATCTTCTTGTATATAGTGATATGGAGCATGCTGGTATAACCTGGGTATCTCCTGTATATAATTATATATGTACAGCTGGTATAAGTTATACATCTTCATGTATATAGTGATATGGAGCATGCTGGTATAACCTGGGTATCTTCTGTATATAATTATATATGTACAGCTGGTATAAGTTATACATCTTCTTGTATATAGTGATATGGAGCATGCAGGTATAACCTGGGTATCTTCTGTATATAATTATATAGGTACAGCTGGTATAAGTTATACATCTTCTTGTATATAATGATATGGAGCATGCTGGTATAACCTGGGTATCTTCTGTATATAATTATATATGTACAGCTGGTATATGTTATACATCTTCTTGTATATAGTGATATGGAGCATGCTGGTATAACCTGGGTATCTTCTGTATATAATTATATATGTACAGCTGGTATATGTTATACATCTTCTTGTATATAGTGATATGGAGCATGCTGGTATAACCTGGGTATCTTCTGTATATAATTATATATGTACGGCTGGTATAAGTTATACATCTTCTTGTATATAGTTATATGGAGCATGCTGGTATAACCTGGGTATCTCCTGTATATAATTATATATGTACAGCTGGTATAAGTTATACATCTTCTTGTATATAGTGATATGGAGCATGCTGGTATAACCTGGGTATCTTCTGTATATAATTATATATGTGCAGCTGGTATAAGTTCTACATCTTGTATATAGTGATATGGAGCATGCTGGTATAACCTGGGTATCTTCTGTATATAATTATATATGTACAGCTGGTATAAGTTATACATCTTCTTGTATATAGTGATATGGAGCATGCTGGTATAACCTGAGTATCTTCTGTATATAATTATATAGGTACAGCTGGTATAAGTTATACATCTTCTTGTATATAGTGATATGGAGCATGCTGGTATAACCTGGGTGTCTCCTGTATATAATTATATATGTACAGCTGGTATAAGTTATACATCTTCTTGTATATAGTTATATGGAGCATGCTGGTATAACCTGGGTATCTTCTGTATATAATTATATATGTACAGCTGGTATAAGTTCTACATCTTCTTGTATATAGTGATATGGAGCATGCTGGTATAACCTGGGTATCTTCTGTATGTAATTATATATGTACAGCTGGTATAAGTTATACATCTTCTTGTATATAGTGATATGGAGCATGCTGGTATAACCTGGGTATCTTCTGTATATAATTATATATGTACGGCTGGTATAAGTTATACATCTTCTTGTATATAGTGATATGGAGCATGCTGGTATAACCTGGGTATCTTCTGTATATAATTATATATGTACGGCTGGTATAAGTTATACATCTTCTTGTATATAGTTATATGGAGCATGCTGGTATAACCTGGGTATCTCCTGTATATAATTATATATGTACAGCTGGTATAAGTTATACATCTTCTTGTATATAGTGATATGGAGCATGCTGGTATAACCTGGGTATCTTCTGTATATAATTATATATGTACAGCTGGTATAAGTTATACATCTTCTTGTATATAGTGATATGGAGCATGCTGGTATAACCTGGGTATCTTCTGTATATAATTATATATGTACAGCTGGTATAAGTTATACATCTTCTTGTATATAGTGATATGGAGCATGCTGGTATAACCTGGGCATCTTCTGTATATTATTATATATGTACAGCTGGTATAAGTTATACATCTTCTTGTATATAGTGATATGGAGCATGCTGGTATAACCTGGGTATCTTCTGTATATAATTATATATGTACAGCTGGTATAAGTTATACATCTTCTTGTATATAGAGATATGGAGCATGCTGGTATAACCTTGGTATCTCCTGTATATAATTATATATGTACAGCTGGTATAAGTTATACATCTTCTTGTATATAGTGATATGGAGCATGCTGGTATAACCTGGGTATCTCCTGTATATAATTATATATCTACAGCTGGTATAAGTTATACATCTTCTTGTATATAGTGATATGGAGCATGCTGGTATTACCTGGGTATCTTCTGTATATAATTATATATGTACAGCGGGTATAAGTTATACATCTTGTATATAGTGATATGGAGCATGCTGGTATAACCTGGGTATCTTCTGTATATAATTATATATGGACAGCTGGTATAAGTTATACATCTTCTTGTATATAGTCATATGGAGCATACTGGTATAACCTGGGTATCTTCTGTATATAATTATATATGTACAGCTGGTATAAGTTATACATCTTCTTGTATATAGTGATATGGAGCATGCTGGTATAACCTAGGTATCTTCTGTATATAATTATATATGTACAGCTTGTATAAGTTATACATCTTCTTGTATATAGTGATATGGAGCATACTGGTTTTTGAATAAACTAACCACTTTGTTCACAGAGTGCTGCCTAATACAGTGTCTAACCTAGGATTAGTACAGGATAAGTAATGTAATGTATGTACAAAGTGAATAGTGAGTGCAGCTCTGGAGTATAATACAGGATCAGTACAGGATAAGTAATGTATGTTCAGTGATTCCCCTAGCAGAATAGTGAGTGCAGCTCTGGAGTATAATACAGGATGCAACTCAGGATCAGTACAGGATAAGTAATGTAATGTATGTACACAGTGACACCACCAGCAGAATAGTGAGTGCAGCTCTGGAGTATAATACAGGATGCAACTCAGGATCAGTACAGGATAAGTAATGTAATGTATGTACACAGTGACTGCACCAGTAGAATAGTGAGTGCAGCTCTGGAGTATAATACAGGATGTAACTCAGGATCAGTACTGTAATGTATGTACATAGTGACTCCACCAGCAGAATAGTGGGTGCAGCTCTGGAGTATAATACAAGTTGTAACTCAGGATCAGTACAGAATAAGTAATGTAATGTATGTACATAGTGACTCCACCAGCAGAATAGTGTGTGCAGCTCTGGAGTATAATACAGGATGTAACTCAGGATCAGTACAGGATAAGTAATGTAATGTATGTACACAGTGACTCCACCAGCAGAATAGTGAGTGCAGCTCTGGAGTATAATACAGGATGTAACTCAGGATCAATACAGGATAAGTAATGTAATGTATGTACACAGTGACTCCACCAGCAGAATAGTGAGTGCAGCTCTGGAGTATAATACAGGAGGTAACTCAGGATCAGTACAGGAGAAGTAATGTAATGTATGTACACAGTGACTCCACCAGCAGAATAGTGAGTGCAGCTCTGGAGTATAATACAAGTTGTAACTCAGGATCAGTAAAGGATAAGTAATGTATGTACACAGTAAGTAATGTAATGTATGTACATAGTGACTCCACCAGCAGAATAGTGAGTGCAGCTCTGGAGTATAATGCAGGATATAACTCAGGATCAGTACAGGATAAGTAATGTAATGTATGTACACAGTGACTCCACCAGCAGAATAGTGAGAGCAGCTCTGGAGTATAATACAGGATGTAACTCCGGATCAGTACAGGATAAGTAATGTATGTACACAGTGACTCCACCAGCAGAATAGTGAGTGCAGCTCTGGAGTATAATACAGGATATAACGCAGGATCAGTACAGGATAAGTAATGTAATGTATGTACACAGGGACTCCAACAGTAACCACCACTGGATCAGTACATAATATATTATGATATTTTCAGATGGTGTTTAGAGGTGGACAAAAGCTTTAACTTCTGACACAATTTTACACTCTGTCCCAACGGATAAGTTTGCTCTGTGAGGTTCTCCTGAAAAATTACATTCTGCTGGCTTTAGGATTTCACTTAAATTCCTTGCAGCAGATAAACCTGTGATATTCATGCCATGAAATGCACATATTTTACAGATAATCATTGCCGAGACAATCAAGTTCAGAGTCTTCAGTGCAAATGCAGAGGGGAGAATGCGATCTCATTCTGTGACAGCAATGTCACTATTCTTCATTCAATTTGCTAAAGCACCGGTGGTATGCTCCATTTAATTTGCTAAAGTGATGTTACTACGCTTCATTGCGTACGCTGGTGCAAAAGTGACATCAAATTGTTAATGTGACATTGTGGCACTCCATTCCATTTATTAATGCGATGCAAAGCTGTTTTGTGAACGGGGGCTGGAGGGAAGGACCTGCAGCTGAAGCCGTTGTGTTACACTGATTTATATAACACTACAATGCAGAAAAACCATCCAGCCAGAGAGCAGTGCCTGCAACACCTGGACAGGAGCGCTCAAAGCCCCTCAGGTAGAGTACATTATAACAGTATATAAACCTTTCCTGTTTTATCAATAAAGCCGTTTAGTCATGAAAAAGTCACTTTGTAACATAAATCTTTTATTGGATATCCTTGCAGTTCTGCAGTGTAAACAATGGCGGTTTTCATTCTGGTCACCATGGTTACCTCTTGGGACAGAGACTCCTTGGATGTGTCTACAGTAAACTAATGTTCAATGTATCAGCATGGACCGGGTAAAGTGAATACAGTCTACGACACACTTTCTTTAAACTTTGTAAACGCAGGATTTTCATTATTTTGCTGATCTTCACAGTTATATTTTATCTGAAACTCTAGTCACATGCAGAGCTGCATTTATAATTCTACTGCTTTCCTGTTAGTTCACAGGATCTTACTTCTCACCTGCTACCCCAGTGCCTGTACATACCATGGTCTGCTGTGCACATCTGTAGAAGAAGCCTGAGAGCTTGCAGGAAGGCAGCAGAATTGTGATTGCAGCTCTGTATGTGACTCTAGAATAAGACTTGATGTAACTATGAGCCGACATTCCGTATGAAAATTTTATTTTGGTCAAAGTCCCAAAAGTTTGACCCAAAAAATACAAGATGGGAACATCGTCCCTTTGCTTCGTCTTGATACCCATCTAAAATTTACACTGGTCTTGGAAGTAGCGCAGATTCTGTGGCCTTGTTTTCTGTAAAAAGACTAGAACAGCTGAGAAAAAAAAATCCCTGAAGCAATCTAAGAACAAGGAATATGACAAGACTGAGAGATAAAAGACCGGATCCCTCGGCGGAAGCCAACTTCTCACTGACGGTAAATCAGTTTTGTAACAAACGCTGCACCCAGCACGACGTCGACGGGACAGGATTTTGACAGGATGAAAATAACAAGTGTTGTGTATTACTTAGCACCCAGGACTAATTAATGTAATAATAGCGCAACAGATGTTGACGAAATATCCACGAATTGTAAACCCGAATATTTAGTGTCAGCGATGACAGGGAAACGAAAGAACGAACAAGATACAACGTATCATCTAATACATGAAGAAACTAAACCGCAACATATTGTACCACAATGTTCCCACAGCTAAGGGGCGACGTTACCACCGACTAAGGCCAAAATATGCTCCTTTGGTGGACATGCCCCGCTAACATTACTGCTTAAAGGGTCTTTTACACTTTTGCAACCAAATTTTAATTTTTATTGCTCCAGCACATTAAAAATCAGAACTTGAAGCAACTTTGCAAATAGTTCTTCTTAAAGGCTAACTAAACGTTCAAACTTCTGACATGTCATAGTGATAGCTCAGAAATTTTGATTGGTGGAGGTCCGAGCACTGAGACCGCCACCGATCACTAAAACGAAGACAGAAGTGCCCAAGTGAGTGCTGAGCCGCGTAATTTCTGTTTTTCTGCCGCTTTGTTTTAGTGATTAGTGGGGGTCTCAGTCACCCACCAATCAAAACTTCTGACATGTCAGAAGTTTGTGGAACGTTTAGTTACCCTTTAAATAATGCCCTGACAGTTTGTGTATACAGCTCCAATAAAGACTTGTGTCTCCATGGCTACAGACTACAAACAATACTTTTGTAGTCTGAAGTCATCAGCACGAGCCTGATATGTTATGATCGCCTAATATATGGCATCTGTTCATTTCTTTCACAAAATACAGCCTAAAATAGACCGCGGCTTCTACAAAGTACTGTATATATCTTGTATATTTGTCTGACTGTCCAATAATTCTGAATATTTGATAATCTGGCACAAATCAGGTCTCATTAACAGATTAAAGAAAATATAATTTAACATTACACAGGGATGCTGTAGATTATGAAATTCTCTGGTATATTATTTAAAGTGGATTCAAAGTGGAGCTTCAGTGTTAGCCTATCCAAAAAAAAATAACGTTTTACTGGCATGGGTATAGCCTACAGAGGAGGGGTTCAAGTCAGACAACCCAATTCTCACACTTTTGATGCAATCAAGGAAGAGAATGAGCTAGAGGGGAATAAAACCAATATTGTGAGGGTCTCAGGTCTGACAACCGGATTCCCATGGTTTTGCTACAACCGAGAAGAAAACTCAGCAGTAGAGAGTCAGTCACAAACACAGAGGTACTAAAGCAAATAAAGACAATAAAGCAAAATCCAGCCCAAAGTTTAGCGCATACACACAAATTATATATAAATATATATAAAAAAGAAATAAATAAATATATATATATATAAAAAAAGAAATATAAATATATTTATAAAAAATAGAGATAAATATATATATTTTTATTTTATTTTATTTTTTTTCAATATGGCCTCAGTCGGATCCCGGGCAGAGCATCTTGCAGCCATTAATTACACATCATCCGTGTCTGTATTGTTGTGCAGCCGCTCTACTTTCCGCGGAACAAAAGATAAACAAGTATAAAGCCTTTGTTTGCTCCTTCTTTGCTGGCTGCAGAGTTTTTCCTGTAGCGCCGCTGCTCCCGCAGAATAAAAGCTGCACAATTAGCAGGACGCTGGGTTCTAAAATGTCTATAAATAAATTGAATTCACCCTGCCAGCTAATTCTCATGCATTAAAGGAATGGCTGCATCAAGCTACAGAGACACGCTGGTCTCGAGAGAAGTGAAGGCCGAGGAGGAAAAGAAAAGGGGAGTTTAAACTAACGGTAAAGATATGAGCGGGCCAAGGAAGGACGCAGGGCCCGCTGCGGAGCGCACAAGATATCCAGCGTAATATATCGGCTCAGGATAAATGGAGGCGCAGAAATGTGCTGCGTTGTTGTCGCTTCCCTTCCCCCACTCCATAGCTCATACACAGAACATTGCCCAGCAGGGGGTGACAATGAGCACAGGAGAAAGTTCCTCTTAAAATAAAGGGATTATATAACCTGTGCATGATGGGAGGGATATTGACAATAAAATATAGGGATTCACATACAATGTCTTTACCATGTGATCCAGCCGTATCCGTATCAATCGTGGCGAGTTACCCTTTAAGGCTGGAGCTCCACGGAAACATTTGATCGCTTTTAAGCTGTGAAAAAATGGTGGTATTGCTATGACTGGCACACGACCTTAATGTTTCCCTATGGCGGATAAAAGTCACGTGACAAACCGCGAGAATTAAGTTGCCTGTGATGATTTTTTCCCTATAGGAAGAAATTGGGGTTGCAGTAAAGCCGCTATTTTTTCTACAACTTGCTCCACATTGATGTTACACTGGGTGATTATTTTACTGTCAGGACATGGTGTAATATCGCACATATCAGTGCTAATAGAAGCCTATAGGGATGACATAAAGCAGCAAGTACAAATCCAGTTTCGTGTGACCCCCCCATTGGCTAATATTAGCAACGATAATGCGCAATATTGCCGCGTGATCCGTCAGGATTGGACAGTACGATAATTGTCATGCGCGATACCGTCGCGGATCATCGGCCTGAACGTGTAAACATTTCTCCGGATAAGAAGCAGCGGCGTTCTGAACCAACAAGATTCACAAACTGAAACATTGTAACGAGAGAACTGGAGTCCTGGCCTCCGACAGACTGGATTTCATTAAAACTTATTTTTTCTAAATGATCTCAAACGGAAACAAAAATGAATCCCAGCTGAAATCTGCAGCACGGAAAAAAATAACCCACAGTATTAAAGCCGCAAGGATGTGGGATTGAGAGATTAGAGCTGCAGAGGCTGCAAGAGGATTATTCAGGGAAGCGCGAGAGAGATTACGGCTGAAGAAGAAAAAAAAATGATTTTATCTAAATTGCTAAGAAAAGAAAGTGAGTTCCCGGGTGGATGCCGGCGACGCTGGCCCTGCGGGATTCTGGGAAAATAATTCAGGGCGCACAAATAAAGGCATTGCTGTAATCCGTGTTCTGTTTTATTAATATTTTACTTTGGACATAACAGAAGAATTACAATCACAGGCCGGGCCGGCAGCACGGACCGCGCACGACTCCCATCTACTGCGCTCCGCTTTATACAATGTAATGCGCTCTTATTTATCCGGTACAATCCGTGCATTGTGCCGCGCTCTAGGACGGGCTATTGTGCCGTACAATGGAGGAGCATTCACATAATGGATTGGACTGGGAAGGGAAATGAATGACATACATGATGGCGACCTAGTTTAAATAATTAATTGGATTATATTTTCTATATATTTTAAAATAACGGATTCAGCGCGTCTTCCAATTACTGAACCGCCGTGCTGCTGGTAATCCTAAATTAACCTCGCACACTGACAGGAAAAATACTCTAAGATATACAGAAACCTGGAGGTACCATAGGGGCGGCTGCTGCACGGGGCCCCGTCCTGTCTGCTATGCACCCTGTGGCCCGACAGTAGCAAACAAGTGATGGGAAAACAGAGGATCCTGACACTTCTCCCCAATGATGGACAGAAGGGGGCACCAGGGCACCCTGTCCCAGCATGAAGAGGTGTGATGGCATAGACCAGCAGGGGGCCACGCTTTGGTCTTTGCTCTATGTAGACCCCTGCTCAGTACTCCCCACTGGAGACCAGCATCAATTCACAATAGCACCGGACTATGACGTCTTAAACCCAGAATATCAGTACAGCACCAGTGACATCAAGCGCAGATTCAGAGTTCCGGTCTCAGGCACGTCAGGCGTCGTTCACACTTGCGTTGGGACTCCGTTCATGGGTTCCGTCTGACCTTTACGTCGACCTTTCCGTCAGGGGAACCCATGAACGGAATCCAAACTGAAACAAATGGACACAAAAGGTTTCCGTTTGCACAACCATTAATGGATCCGGCGCAAATGGTTTCCGTTTATCACCGTTTAAGGGTTCCGTCGTTTTGAGGGAATGAATAGCGCAGTCGACTACGGTACGGATTCAATCAAAATGACGGAACCCTTACACAACGGTGACAAACGGAAACCATTTGCACCGGATTCGTCAACATTGAAATCAATGGTGATGCAAATGGAAACTTATTGTTTCAGTTTGGACTCCGTTCATGGGTTCCCCTGATGGAAAGGTCCGACAGAACCCCTGAGTCACGATACAGATGTGAACGAAGCCTTACAGAGGAGCCCCTCCATTTTGAGAATAAAATAGATAAGACGCCCACTAAGGTCATCTTCTGACAAAATAGTTTTTGTCACAAATCTGGTGAACCCCTTAAAGCCCATTCTGACTCTGGGGCAGCCCTAAAAACCTGGATACAGCACCTGGCACCTTTACCAAAGACTGATCCCTTGAGTTTACGTTACATTGTTTGGTGGCTGGGAGGCAAAGAGAAATTCCCAGACAATCTAGTAGGTTCATCTATGTCTGGAGTCACTGATCATAGCGGAGTACTAATGGAGTCATGCTGCAGGACCAGGGTGGAGCGACCGAGCAGCAACCTGAGCCTCTGATGGGAAAGGAGGTGGATTTCAGACTACCTCAGACTCCAATAGACTATGCAGCTAAGCTGGAGTCACTGATCAATACTGCGCTGTAATGAAGCAGAGATAAAAAGCAGCAACTTGGACATTTCGGTTATGGATTAATTGGTGTATGTTCTCAGCCTGCGCTGCGCTGTAGATGCGCCGTGATTGTTATATACCTTACAGTAAAGATGAGGAGATAGATTAGAGTAAAATGAAAACATCTGTCGTTTCTGAGATGTTCCTGAATGTAGTTAAGCAGAAGGATTTCGACGGGACGTTACGTGATTACCATTAGTGGCCGCACTAGAAGTCGTCTACCCAGTACACGCGATTATAAGATAAATGCCTCCTTATGAAGTAAATCCGACTTACACAGGCAATAACTTTTCAAATGTTTTAGCAGGAGAAAATTATTGCTGCCATTGTGGCAAATCTCCAGCGCGAGAAAACCGGGAGCCATCACTTCAGATGTGCAGTTTTACAATCCTAGAAAAAAAAAAGGACAATTTATTTTCTAAACTAAAGGGGTTTTTCGAATTGTTAATGTAAGTAAATTGTGATCACCGTACCATGAAAAGTCCTGCAACTTTCTAATACACAATGGAGCGGATTTACTAAGACTGACGTCTCATAGTCTTCGCTTTCTGCTCCGCTGGAGTAAGAGGTGAAGCGTCCACGGCCGCGGAGCCATCGGGATTACTCACCCCCCGACAGCCATGGATCTGTGATCATCCAGCACATCTTCCGTTTGCGTGGCCTGCCTCTTCATATCGTGTCCGATTGGGGGGGGTTCAGTTCACCTCGAAATTCTGGAGAGCCCTCTGTAAACTCCTGGATGTGAAGTTGGACTTTTCCTCAGCTTATCACCCCCAGTCCAATGGCCGAGTAGAGAGGATTAACCAAATCATGGAGAATTATCTTCGCCACTTCATCTCCATGCAGCATGATGACTGGGTACAGCCCCTACCATGGGCCGAGGTCTCGAACAACAACCACATAAGAGAGTCCACCACCTCCACACCATTCTACATTGTCTGCGGCCAACATCCACGAATCCCTCTTCCTGTTGCAGCTACATCCCTGGTACCCGCAGCTGACTCTTCATTTGGAGATTTTCTTCAGGTCTGGCAGCAAACCCGGTCCTCTATTCTGCAGGCAGTCGATCGCATGAAGCGAAAAGCAGATGCTTAGAGACGAGAGCCGCATCTGTATCTTCCAGGTATCAAGGTCTGGCTGTCCTCAAGGAATATCCGGCTGAGGGTGCCGTCATACAAAGTTTGCTCCCAGGTTCCTCGGACCCTTTGAGATCCTACAGCAGATCAACCCTGTCTCTTACAATCTTTGGCTGCCTCCTACCCTCAGGATCCCAAACCCATTTCTTGTGTCCCTCCTGAAACCTGTGGTCCTGAACCGCTACACTAAAACGCCTAGCCCTGCAGTTGAGACCAGAGGTTCTTCCGATGTATTCGAGGTTAAGGAGATCCTGGACTTCAAAAAAGTAGGAGGAAGAACGTTTTATTTGGTGGATTGGAAGGAGAGGTCCTGGGAGACAGAAGAGAACCTCAATGCTCCTGCCCTCATTAAAAAGTTCCTCTCTCGCTCTGATCCCAAGTAGAGGGGGCGTAAGAGGGGGGATAGTGTAGCGTCCACGGCCGCGGACCGTCGGGATTACTCAACCCCCGACGCCCACAGCCATGGATCTGTGAGCGCTGGCCCGCATCTCCGACCCAGGAGACGCCAGCGCTCACTTCTGCAGTGTCCCGTAGGGTGCGCGCACACGCTCGTGCCCGGCCTTAAAGGGCCGGCGCGCGCACATGAAAATCATCAATTAACCCATGATCTCGCTGGAATATGAAAAGGGCTCTGTCCTTTCACCCATTGCCTGAGCGTTGTTGAGTTTACACGTGTTAGTCTTGCAAATGGTCCCTTAGTGTTATCCTGTTCCCAGTGTTCCCATACCTGTATCCAGTGCTACCGTTGTTCCTGTGCCTTAGAAAATTGGAGTCGTGTTGTGCCATCGCTCCTGCCTGCTGTGTTACACCACACCTGGTGTCTGCTGCCATCTGAGCCTAGCCGTTACTACTGTCTGAACTGCTAAATGTACCCTTGTGCTTGGACTATATAGACATTAACTTGGTATACTGTTTGGCCAGCTGCTATCCCGCTACGGCGGTACGGTCCAGTGGGTCCACATACCCACAAATCATGACAAGATGTGACAGATTTATTCAATTTTTCAACATTTTTCAAGATATATGCTTGCTGTCATTGAATGGAAATATTTTGTTAGGTATTAAACCTATCAGTGCAGGTAGAATAAATCAGCCTGAATCGCCTAGACTGTATACAATTGAAACAAAGTCTCAGCTGTCAGAAGTACAGATTTTGATTATAAATATATAAAAACCTTCCCATTCACTGACAGCAAGCAGCAATATTGAACATTGTGAGGAATTGAGGCAGAGTACATTCCAAATTGTAATAACTTTTTTATTTTAGTATTATAGACTCAATATTACTCCCACCACGCCTTCTAGTCCCCCCATGCACCCCACTGTTGGGCCTTGTTCACTTCATGTTTCATCGCTATTGACGTCACACAAGCACGCATGGAGGAAGAACAGGAGTGGCGGGGACTGGTGCAATTTTGGTATTTTGCAATTTCCAGCCCAAATTCACGCAATCAATCAAAATGATCACATTCTTGTTTGGTGCAGCTGGTTTTGGTTGTCAAATATTAGGAGTTGTATTGTCAATGTATGGCGGGCAGATCTGTTCCTGCCTTGTACTCATCAGCTCAGAACAAAACAGAAATAATGATATAAACTCCGTAAAACTGGAGAATTCCAAGCTAAACTTCTTAAAAAAATAAATTTAAACAAAATAATTCAACAAATCCCCTCCAAAGCCCAAAGGACAACGGAGTAATGCCCTGTACATCTCTAACATCGGGAGCGCTCCGCGGGAGGGAATAAGCTCTAACAGCATGACAGATCAGTACAGAGAAAGTGGGTTAATCTAATCTTACCAGAGCCCACTCTATACTGCAGCGAGACTGCGGGCAAGCGCCATGTCAGAAAAGAGCCACAAACATAAAATGGTGCAAATACATATAGAAGCTACCTGGGCACGGCCACCAAATCTGATGATGTCACTCAGTGCAGGATACATTATAATAATGCAAATATAATCACTAAGCAGCTGCCAAGAATAACCGTCACTACTCTGCACGGCCAAGTTATAGCGCTAATAGGATCAGGAAGGAAGGGGGCGAACTACCCGTGTAACCCCTAATACTACACCCACGTAGTCTCAGAAATAGATAAGACTAAATATGTACAAGTATGATCATTAGTCACAATTTCTCATTGAATGCAGCTCACTCATTAAAGCATGAACTTACCTAAGAGCACATTTTACACTTTGTGCACAAATGAACATACATTACCATTGTCTAGAGTGCTTTCACCTGAAGAATAGTGAGTGCAGCTCTGGAGTATAATACAGGATGTAACTCAGGATCAGTACAGGATAAGTAATATAATGTATGTACACAGTGACTCCACCAGCAGAATAGTGAGTGCAGCTCTGGAGTATAATACAGGATATAACTCAGGA
This sequence comes from Rhinoderma darwinii, assembly GCF_050947455.1. Lineage (NCBI taxonomy): Eukaryota > Metazoa > Chordata > Amphibia > Anura > Rhinodermatidae > Rhinoderma > Rhinoderma darwinii. The sequence goes on from NC_134696.1 coordinate 105,622,229, forward strand.
TCAGTACAGGATAAGTAATGTATGTACACAGTGACTCCACCAGCAGAATAGTGAGTGCAGCTCCGGAGTATAATACAGGATGTAACTCAGGATCAGTACAGGATAAGTAATGTAATTTATGTACACAGTGTCTCCACCAGCAGAATAGTGAGTGCAGCTCTGGAGTATAATACAGGATATAACTCAGGATCAGTACAGGATAAGTAATGTAATGTATGTACACAGTGACTCCACCAGCAGAAAAGTGAGTGCAGCTCTGGAGTATAATACAGGATGTAACTCAGGATCAGTACAGGATAAGTAATGTAATGTATGTACACATTGACTCCACCAGCAGAATAGTGAGTGCAGCTCTGGAGTATAATACAGGATATAACTCAGGATCAGTACAGGATAAGTAATGTAATTTATGTACACAGTGACTCCACCAGCAGAATAGTGACTGCAGCTCTGGGGTATAATACAGGATAAGTAATGTAATGTATGTACACAGTGACTCCACCAGCAGAATAGTGAGTGCAGCTCCGGAGTATAATACAGGATGTAACTCAGGATCAGTACAGGATAAGTAATGTAATTTATGTACACAGTGTCTCCACCAGCAGAATAGTGAGTGCAGCTCTGGAGTATAATACAGGATATAACTCAGGATCAGTACAGGATAAGTAATGTAATGTATGTACACAGTGACTCCACCAGCAGAAAAGTGAGTGCAGCTCTGGAGTATAATACAGGATGTAACTCAGGATCAGTACAGGATAAGTAATGTAATGTATGTACACATTGACTCCACCAGCAGAATAGTGAGTGCAGCTCTGGAGTATAATACAGGATTTAACTCCGGATCAGTACAGGAGAAGTAATGTAATGTATGTACATAGTGACTCCACCAGCAGAATAGTGAGTGCAGCTCTGGAGTATAATACAGGATATAACTCAGGATCAGTACAGGATAAGTAATGTAATTTATGTACACAGTGACTCCACCAGCAGAATAGTGACTGCAGCTCTGGGGTATAATACAGGATAAGTAATGTAATGTATGTACACAGTGACTCCATCAGCAGAATAGTGAGTGCAGCTCTGGAGTATAATACAGGATGTAACTCAGGATCAGTACAGGATAAGTAATGTCATGTATGTACACAGTGACTCCACCAGCAGAATAGTGAGTGCAGCTCTGGAGTATAATACAGGATATAACTCAGGATCAGTACAGGATAAGCAATGTAATGTATGTACACAGTGACTCCACCAGCAGAATAGTGAGTGCAGCTCTGGAGTATAATACAGGATATAACTCAGGATCAGTACAGGATAAGTAATGTAATGTATGTACACAGTGACTCCACCAGTAACCACCACTGGATCAGTACATAATATATTATAATATTTCTAGATGGTGTTTAGAGGTGGACAAAATCCTGTAATTCAGGATCAGTACAGGATAAGTAATGTCATGTAGGTACACGGATACTTTTGTGGGTACTAAACTGCACATTTTTCTATATACACAAGATGCTGTTTATTTCCCATTACTAAGGCTATGTTCGCAACTGCGTCATGGGCTCCACAGCAGATTCCATAAATTTCGACTGAAAAAATAGCGCTGCATGCACTGGCATTTTTCCTGTCAAAATGATGGACACCGCACTGAAACCTGACAGAGGTGTCCATCTTTCGACGAATCCGGTAGAGCATTGCGGTTTCGTCATGAACGCAAGCCACAACAAAAGGGTTAAAAGAGCCTAAAATGTAACAATGAGATTGAAACTCAAGTGCAAGGTGAAGAAAAGTTTTGGTCTTGTACAAAAATTTAAGACAGTTGACAATAAATCAAATAAAATAGAAAAATGGAAACAATTTTGTATATATATATATATATATATATATATATATATATATAGACACATACATACAGATCTCAAATGCTGAAACATTCTGCAGTATACGCCTCCCATAGATATAAATGGGGACAGGCTGGACAGCCAAGCTAGCCGCTTACAAAGGATAGAGGACTGTAGACTAGAGTGAGGATGTATGTATGACCTGCTTTCTTACCCGGTACCAGACAATTTCTCGCATCCTGCCGTCTGTCCTGAAGTTGCATTTCAAAGTCACTGCGTCTCCAACCACCACCGGAGGAAGGGGCTCAATAGTGACTGTTAAATAACCTAGGAAAGAAGAAAACATTCTGTAAGTGATTGGCATCTACAGTAAAATCTGCCTTGGGCAGCTATATATCCCCTCCCACAGCACCGTATAGCTAGGCAAACTCGCCATCAAGGACTCACGTAATGCATTGTGACAAACCGTAGCCTCAGTGTAGCAGCGGCCATATTGGTTGTCACCCAACTTTACCAGAATTTTTTTTTAAAAGAATTGTAATAACATTGCGGGAGAACTTTTATGTATTATTTCTGCCCTCAGTAAGAGAAATCACAACTTTATATGTCTGGGTAATTGATGTCAGGGTTATACACTATTGATTCTGGAAACTGATCTCGTGGATATCTATGGAGTCGGAGTAAAGGGGCTCAGCAGAAAGTCGTCTCAGTCTTATAAGATCCATAGTCTGCCTCTGCGGCAGAGAACATTTCCTTTAGCCAAGATCCGAAGCCATAAAAAGAGCAGGACGGACTGGAGTAAGCGCTCAGCTCGGTCAATACGGCTCCAGGCGGAAGATTCGAACTTTTCTGTACAGAATTAAAAAAGAAACTAGAAAACCAGCGCATGACAGAACAGATGATTATTTATAAAACCTGCAGCCAGAAGGGAAAGAAAACCGAGCAGCGGAATAATTAACAATACATAGTCAGCGAGGTCCCCAGCCCGGACGGTCACAGATCGCAGAGCCTGGAACGCCATATATTTTTATTTTTTAACCTAAATAGGGACAGAATTCTGTGCTGAATCATTTCACCACAGGGGTCGGAGCTCTGTTTTTCTGATACAGAGAACCAAATCCCCTGAACAGACTTGAGGTACTTTTACACCATCCACTTCTGGCCGATGCAACGAGCGCCGATCAACGAGACAGCTCGTTGATCGGCGCTCATTTGCTCCTTTTACAAGGAGCTGGTATGGGGACAATCGCTCGTCCCCATACATTTCTATCATGTCGGCAGCAGGGAGATGTGCTGCCGACAACCATAATATTTTGCAAATTTAAAACGATACGATCAGCTGATGAACGGGTTCGTTCCCTGTTTACAGAGGCCAATTATCGGGAACGCTCTTTTGCCCGATAATTGGCCAGTGTAAAAGGGCCCTAAGGTCTTGTTCACACAGTGCAGATTTTGCATGTATTTTTTAGGCAGAAACTGAGAACAAACCTAAACAGAAGAAATATATATAAAGAAAGGTCTTATAGATCTGCTCTCCTGAATCCAATTTTAGCTTAAAAATAATGTATACAGAATCTGCACTGTGTGAACAAGGCCATAGTGTTATATAATTCAATTCTGTCTGCCTGCCGCCGCTGCCACCACTAGGGGGAGTTTACTGCAAACTGTTAATATTGGGATGTATGCAGGGAGCTCCCTCTAGTGGCGGCTGCAGGTAGCAAGGAACTTATCATGTAACTCTATGGCTATGCAGGAATTTGAAGCTCTACGTCATCAGATTAAGCTCCAACTGCAATAAAGATGTATTAAGAAATATCAGCCGAGAATGTTGGACCTGATAATGACATGGTGTTAAAAACTTGACCTTCACTTTACGGCCGGATCCACAATTTGTGAGAAAAAAAGTTGCGGAAGATGCAGTTTTTGCATGCCTCTTTTCCACTTTGCAATCAATGGGTATAAACACTATAAAAATGTGTGTATATTGTCAGTCGGCCCTTTCACACAACTCTCGGAGTATGAGTTTCTATGAAGAAATCTGATTGACCAGCATACGTTCTGGTCTATGGTCTTGGATAGTTCTGAGAAATCGGATAATGTTGCGGCTTGGATCAGATCTTTGATCTTGTCCCTCATCTGACACTGCAGGTAAACATCAGCGCCTGCTACTTTTGTCTTCCGATTCGGTAAATGATTTCATTGACAGTAGAAAAAGCAATTATCCGCGGAGTGGCCCCCAAACACCTGACAAGCACCCCTGAAGGAGCCTCCCTGCAATAATTACACCTGCCAAGAGCTCAGCCCTCCCTGACTCAGCAAATCCACATTCTGCTTCTCCAGCGCTTCTTCACTAAGGTGGGGGGAGGGCCTCTCTGTCTGGGGGATCCTTACAACCATGGAAAGTTAAGTCTTTGAAAGTGAAAGGGTTAAGTAACGCGAGCTGCCATCCATTAAACACATTAAAAGTGAAAGAAAAAAAATCCTTTCATTCTCAAACAAGATTAATTTGCATCTCGCAGGTCATATGCAAATCAGCCGCATATGTAACGACAGCGGGATGAACGAAGCGGCAGCACCGTGCGGCTGTAACATATGTGGGAGACATATTGGGGGGGGCATGGATCAATGGTGTCGTACGTACGTCAAATAAAATGGCGGCAACAGCGCCAAACTTGATACCTGCCATTTAATACATTTCGGATCAAGCCTGTTGCGTTATTTTTTTTGTCACAGCGAGATGATACAAATCTTGATACAATGTGACTACTAAGCCACACCCCTTTTTGTAAAGTCAATTGTCGCAGCTTTGGTATTTGAGAAAAAAAACGGCGCAAAACGATTAATGGCGCACATTTCAAACGCAGTATCTTCTATTTTATTTGGGCCATTTTTCTTGGTCCCATTGAATGAACGGATCGCTAGCGTTTTGAACCTGCAGCGCTGGATGTCCACCTGAAGCGAATTGAATACATCACGCCGGCTGCAACACTCCTGACTGTAATTACGTCTAATGAGCTGAGCAAGAAAAAAAGAAAAAGAAAAAAGTTCCCTTGTTCCCTAGAAATAGACGTCCCCTGGAGCAACGCTGCAGGAAGATGAAGAAGCGCAGTCTATGGAATCAGGAGCCATTACATCCACAGCAGCTCATTATGGAAAACCCATGACTTATTGCTGAGGGTCGTTACATTGTGTTCTGTGTCTGTGGCCAATGAGGACGGGAGGGGTGAATGATTTTGTGGCACCCTCCAATCCAGGCCCCGGCACAGATTATACGGAGGCCTCCTTGTATTAGCTGGCTGCAAAATCTATAGCAAAAAAAATCAATCATTCTCTTCAGGCATTTCTTTGTTATATCCGTTTCAGGGAAAAGGACGTCATTATACGGACCACAATTGCGGTCCGGGCTCATTGAAGTCCGTGATTGCGGGCGGCCCGCGGATGAGTCTCCGCTGCCCGTCCGTGCCGTAATCATAGACCGTGCACACCGCTACGATCGCTATGAGGCCTTAATTCTGAATAATATTGAGATTAAACAGAGGAAATCCTGACTTGAGTAGAAAACGTAAACCAAATAACTACAAACTGTGAATTATGTCCGGCTGTGAGTTACAGGGTAAGGCCTCATGCACACGACCGTAGTGTTTTTCTGGTCCGCAAATTCCAGGACCGTGTTCCGTGAAATGACCTCCGCAGTTCATCCGTATGTAATCCGCAAAATTCGGATAAAAAAAAAAAAAGCCTAGGTAAAACAGGATGACCACAGAACTCATTCCCGGTCGTCGCCTAGCAACATTTCCGCAAATCCGCAAACTGCGGTTGACACACGGAGGTGTACCCGCATTTTCCATTGACTTCTATTGGCATGTCCGCATCTAATTTTGCGGGCCGTAATAAGACATGTCCTGAGTTTGTGCGGCACGGATTTGCGGACATGCGGGGACCCGTGAAAACACGGATAGTGTGTATGGGCCCATAGAAATGAATGGGTCCGCAATTCTCCCGTGGATTTTCGGGGGAATTGTGGACGCAAAAACACGTTCGTGTGCATGGGGCCATAAGACAAGTGCTGCGATGCCCGGGTCTAGCCTGCTTGTACTTTACTCATTTCTGCAGACATTGCATTAGAAAATATCTAGGTACTGCCCTGCCAGGACCTTCCTCCTCATTAGACCTCCTGTTTCCAGCGCTCTTCTCTGTTGGTCTCTCTACATGTTGCAGTCACTGACTGACCAGACATGAGGGGAGAATAGCCCAAAGGAGCACGCTGATGGAATCACATGGACTTGTAGGCCGGACTGCAGCCCTGGGGTCTATGTCTCTCTTTATTTATAGGTGCGCTCTAAATTGAAGTATTGAGACTGACCATCTCTCATGTAGCTCCACATTACTAGAAGAGAGTCTGATGAGATACTGTCCTCTCAATACCATGGCAATCTGATTTACTTTGGTCTGGTCTTATGTTAGGCTTCTGTACTGTAACATCAGACCTGTTACATGTAGTGTCACTCAGCAAGAGATGCCTAATCAGTGGCGTAGCTATAGGGGTCGCAGGTCATACTGTCCGCTGTGCCCTGTAGCGCAGCCTATCATGTGTCATACTGTCCACTGAGCTGTGTATCTAAGCCTATCATGTGTCATACTGTCCACTGGGCTGTGTATCTAAGCCTACCATGTGTCATACTGTCCGCTGGGCCCTGTATCTAAGCCTACCATGTGTCATACTGTCCGCTGGGCCCTGTATCTAAGCCTGTCATGTGTCACACTGTCCACTGCGTCCTGTATCCAAGCCTACCATGTGTCATACTGCCCGCTGGGCCCTGTATCTAAGCCTACCATGCGTCATACTGCCCGCTGGGCCCTGTATCTAAGCCTACCATGTGTCATACTGCCCACTGGGCCCCGTAGCTAAGCCTACCATGTGTCATACTGCCCACTGGGCCCTGTAGCTAAGCCTATCAAATGTGATAGTCTTCTAAGCCGCTGTATTTAGTCCTATCCATAGCTATGGGAGTCATAGTGCAATAGATAGCGGTCTCTTCGGCCATGAAGAGAGGTTGGGGGACCCATAAGGAACTTTTGCACTGGGGCCCCTGTGCCTAATATAACACTGTCTCTTCATGTAGAGTCTATTCTGTACCAGTGACTGTCTGAGTAGAACCAGCAGTCTAGAAGAGACAGCAATAGATGCAGCGTGACACTGGTAGATCACGAGACTTGATTTACTGCTGTCTACTATAGTCACCGCTCTAGAAATGTCAGTCTCTTGGTTAGCACTCTAGTGGACAGCATTAAATCACACTGAATGTCAGTGAACTGTCACTTCTCCAGAGAAAACGGCATCAAATCATGGCCTTCTACAGAAGAGACAGCATTTAATCAAACGGTGTCTCAGGACAATATCATCTCTCTAGAAGAGACAGCAGAGCAGAGAAGAGACTGCAGAGCAGAGAAGAGACAGCAGAGCAGAGAAGAGACAGCAGAGCAGAGACAGCAGAGCAGAGAAGAGACTGCAGAGCAGAGAAGAGACAGCAGAGAAGAGACTGCAGAGCAGAGAGGAGACAGCAGAGCAGAGAAGAGACAGCAGAGCAGAGAAGAGACAGCAGAGCAGAGAAGAGACAGCAGAGCAGAGAAGAGACTGCCTCCATGTAGAGCGTCACCTGTCTAGAAGAAACAGCGTTCAATCATTATCAGAGCTCTAGAATAGACAGAATAATGCGGTCTCTTGTTGTAGAGATACCCCTGTAGAAGAGACAGCAATACATGTGACTGCCTCTCTCTAAAAGAGACAGCCTTATATCACACGATCTCTGTCATGTCACTTCTGTAGAAGAGAACATTAAATGCCATCATCTTCAGGATTAATTTCCCCTCTACAAGAGACAGTTACCCGGTGGACTGTCTCAAAATGTGCCTCAGCTCTCTAGAAGTGACAGCATAAAATTGCACCGGGTCTCTTTATTCTATTACCCATCTACGAAAGACAACAACACACTAGACTGTCTCTTAGAAAAGTGTCATCTCTCCAGAAGAGACAGTGATATACGGGTCTCTCTAAATGAAGTGTTGTCTCTATAGAAGAGACAGCAATAAATCACCTCTTTTCTGCTCCGTAGAAGAGACAATAATACATCAGACTGTCTCTAAGAACTGCCACCTCTGTTCAGGAGACAGCAATATATCAAGACTGTCACATGGAGCGTGTCCTCTCTCTAGAAAAGACAGCAATAAATTCCCTGTTCTCATCTATTATTGTCTCTTATGAGACATTACACCATTAGATTCTCTCTGGCAGCAGTCACCTCTCTAAAAGAGACAGCTATACATCAGACCCTCTCTGAAAGCAGGGTCTCTGTCTAGAAGATGAAGCGATAAATCAACTGTGGGGAACAGTCTTTTCTCCAGAAGAGACAGCAATACATCATACGGTCTCTTGGATTAGTGTCAGTCCTCTAGAAGCAGTGACAGTTATAGATCAGACAGTCTCAAGAAGAGACAGTTACACATCAGACAGTTTCCTTATAGGCCGTTAAACATCACACTGTCTCGAAGCCGTGTGATCTCTCTAGAAGAGACTTTCATACAACAGACAGTCTCCTGGATCAGTGCGATCTCCAGAAGAGACAGTTAGACATCAGACAGTCTCTTTTGCAGCCGCTGTTAATTCTGCAGGCGTCTCTATGGTGTGATCTAGGGGGTGACAGGCTTGGCATTCCCGGGCACTTTGCCCTGTTCTGGTGAAATACCGTACACCTCCTTAATAGTTTTCCTGACCTGAGCTGGGGGCACATAGTGGGATTAATGGCCACGTCTGGACCCCCGTTACGATCATTAATTCTCCCCGCGATGCTTAATAGCTTCGCCTGTCTCCCCGAGCTCAGATTCGCTGCTTTCTCGCTTCTTGTCTTTGCCCTCCTCTCCGAAGGCACTGGAGGAGACTGGCTTATTTGGGTTATAAACAACGCCGGCGCGATAGCATCTGAAGGCTGCGTCCGGCGCGGCCGATAGCATCTCGCCCTGTCTCGGACTCATATTTCTCGCTCTGTGGCTCTCCACCGGCCTCGTGCTGAGTATACAGATCACTGTCTGCTCCCATCTTGCATGTAAAGCCTCAGCGCGTCTTAAAAGGAAAAAATAAAAAATCGCCATCAACTCCTGGGAGGAGATAACGAGATCACAAAAAAAACGCACAACACGAACAACGATTTACAGCGCGTGACCCAAAGGACGTAATGCGATCGCCACAACCTGAACCGATCACCATGAGGATCTCCGCCATAGCTCCCAATCTCTGGGGGACTGTAGACCATGGGAAACTAAGGGCACAATGAAAAACGGCTCCAAATACGGCTGAAGTGACATGCACTTCTTCTTACGGGGGTGTTTTTTTTTTTTAAACGGCCGTGTAAAAAAACGCCCCAACAAAACGAAACACCGTTTTTCCCATTGAAACCAATGGGCAGATGATTGGAGGCGTTAGGCTTCCATTTTTTCAGCCGTTTTTTCGGGGGCGCCGTGTGAACATGGGGCAGATATGTTGCGTAAAAGCAGGCTGCGTATCCGCCCTGTGCGCCACAGGGAATTCCGCATGAAAAACCGCACCAAACCGTAACTTCAGCACTTAGCCAGCCTGCCTCCTGAGATGACATTTTATCCCATGTGACCGCTGCTACAGCGTGTAATTGGCTGCGGAGGTCACATGGGATGAAACATCATCCCAGGAGGCTGCGCTGGAGGGCAGGAACACAGACTTCTGGGTAAGTATGAGATTTATTTTTTTCCTGAGTTGCGTTTTTTGTGGCGGAATCGCTGCGAGCCCGCTGCAAAAGACGCAACAACTGCTATTTGTTGCGGGTTTTACCTCCCAGTGAATTCAATGGGGAAAATCCACAACAAATAAGCGGCGTTTACGCAAATACAATTGACATTCTGCAGGATAAAATTCCGGACCGCAGGTTAATTTTGGAACGTTTTTTCACGCAGCGTGTGGATGAGATTTGTTTGAGCTCATCCACTTTGCTGCAACTGTTTATGCTGCGGATTTCCGTTTAGAAAAATCTGCAGTATTTACACAACGTGTGAACGGACCCTTAGGAGGATCCCACCTTATGTTCACACTAGGAAAGAAATCCACAGAAATAGCGAAACAAACTCGGCATCAATAATCCCGCCATACTCGTGAAGTTTTGAGAAGCCATGTTTACTGCCCCTTTATTTCAGGAACTGTGGCAGTTACTGCAGAGTAACTAAACTTTTAAGAAAAACTTTTGAAATGTCATAGCGACCGGTCAGAACTTTTGATCGGTGGGGGTCCGAGCACTGAGACCCCCACCGATCGCTAAAAAGAAGCGGCAGACACGCTTGGGTGAGCTCCGTGCTGTTTAGTTTCTGAACGGCGTCTCTCGGGAAGCCGAGCGAGCGGTGAACGGGCTCATATACTTTGCATTGAGCCCGTACACCAGTTGCTCGGCCAGAAACGAAGCAGCACAGCGATCACCCGAGCACTTCTGATCAGACCGCCGCCAATCACAACTTCTGACACGTCAAAAGTTTTCTTTGAAAGTTTACTTACCCTTTAAGGTTTATTCTGCATTCAGGCTGCCCGTTTTGAAGCTGGACCAGCGTCTTCATCAAACTTGATTAAAGCAAGTGTCCGAGCTCGATGTCAGCAGCGCTGTAACAGGTGACATTTTTGCTTTTCCTGCTCTCCTTGTAGAGCGGTGACATTTCTGGGATCTAATGCCGCTGACTACATTAAAGCCCTTGTCTACACTAGCGCTGTGTCGGTGCCAGCACAACTAGCTCACCTGAGCATAACCACTTCTGTCCTCCGCCTACATCCACAATGAGGCACTGGGGACCCCATTTCTTTTAGGTTTATGGTGGGAACATCAATGGGGGGTAAATGCTCCCGCAGATCCACAAGGGGTAAACGTGCTGAGCCCCATCCGCATTACAATATTTCCGGTGCACACAATCTCAGATGCAGCTCTACCTACCATTAATTTCTGAATGCTAGAACATACTCCAGTCACATCCAGAGCTGCATTAAGACATCTACTGGTTTCCTGTTAAAGTGCAGTGCATTGTGGGAGATCAGAGGATCGTTTCCACAGTTACAACGAAGCTGTTAGGTCACATAACACACAACAAAGTTTATAAAAATTCTACACGCAGCTCTGGGAGTGATTAGAGTTGAAACTGGATTTTAATATCAGCACAAGATATATATATATATTTGTAGTTACTCAACTTTCTATATAAACAAACGGTAAAATTCAGCGTTTTGTGCGTGCAAAAACGCAGTGTTTTTTCTGCGTTGCAGTTCCGTGTGACATCCGTGTACGGTGCGCGTCTGCGTTTTTTACGTGCGTATGTCACACGTTTTTTTTTCGTCACCAAAAAAACAAACTGAAAGGTCTTTTTCTTTTTCTCATAATTTCTTTAGCAACAGGTGCGTGAATCACGGACAGCTCACGGATGACGTCCGTGATTTTCACGCACCCATTGACTTCAAGTGTGGGACATGCAGTGAGTTTCACGCTGCGGACGCACGCTGCGTGAAAAACACATTGTCTGAATGGCCCATTGAATTTCATAGGTACGTGGTGTGACGTCCGTTGTTTTAACGCGCGTAACGCAGACGTGAAATACGCTCGTGTGAATAAGACAAATGTAATATGGAGGAAAGCATTTCATAATGAAGGAAATGAACGTTACACGATAGGCGATGTAGTGATGAGTGATTCTCTAGGATACATGATAGGCTTAGATACAGCGGCTCAGCAACCAGTATCACACATTATAGGCTTAGATACACCAGCTCAGAAGCAGCACATCCTTGAGGTTTCTCTATTATCTACACCGATCAGCCCTAACATTAAAACCTGCTGTCTATTACTTTGTAAATCGCCCTCGTGCCGCCAAAACCACATTGACCAGTCGAGGCACGGACTTTACAAGACCTCTGAAGGTGTCCTGTGGTGTCTGACAGCAAAATGTTAACAAACATACACGTAGCTATTTCAGTACAATAAGGCTTAGTTTATATGGGGCGGATACGCTGCATAAAAGCACACAGAGTATCCGCCCTGTGCGCTGCAGGGAATTCCAGGCGAAAAACCGCACCAAATAGTTTTTCGCCCAGAATGTCCACTGTGGAAAGCTGCAGCACTTAGCCGGCCGGCCTCCTGGGATGACATTTCATCCCATGTGACCGCTGCAGCCTATGACTGGCTGCAGCGGCGGTCACATGGGATGAAACGTCATCCTAGCAGGCGGGCTCTCTGACATCATCCAGGCCGACCTCTTGGGATGACGTTTCATCCCATGTGATCGCCACTACAACCTGGAATTGGCTGCAGTGGTCACATGGGATGAGACATCATCCCAGGAGATCGGCCTGGAGAAAGAAACCGTCGTCTGGGTAAGTATAAGATTTGCGCTTTTTGCAGCGGAATACTGTAAACTAACCCTAAGGGGGTTGAAGAACTGCATGAGTATGACATATATAAGGGCCTGTTCACATCAGCGTTCGCTTTCCGTTCCGGGGTTCTGTCGGAGGTTTCCATCGGGTGAACCCTGCAACGGAAAGTCAAACAAACCACAGCTTCCGTTTCCGTCACCATTGATATCAATGGTGACGGAAACATTGCTAATGGTTTCCGTTTTAGCGACGGAATCAATAACGCAGTCGACTGATATCAATGGTGACTGAAACGGAAGCGGTGGTTTCAGTTTGACTTTCCATTGTAGGGTTCACCCGACGGAAACCTCCGACTGAACCCCAGGAACGGAAAGCCAACGCTTATGTGAACAGGCCCTAAGTCTTCCAAATCTAGACACAAAATCCACCTAAATGTTTAAGACACACCTGTATTTTTGGGTATATATGACAGACAGGTACAGACTAGAGATGGCACACACTGATGCGGTCATCTTCAACGTGACCTACAACAGCGGTAGGAGAAGGGCAGCCGCATACGTGAGACTATTTATCTTTCTCCTGTAATTTGCAAACTACCTTATATTTTCTAATTCATATTTCCTGTATCTCTTTCTGTACCTTTTACTACAATATTCACGAAGATTTAAAGGAGAGCTAAACTTTCAAAAAACTTTTGACATGTCATAGTGACATGTCAGAAGTTTTGCTCAATGGTGGTCAGAGAACGGAGACCGCCACCGATCGCTAAAACGAAGCTGCAGAAGTGCTCTGATGATCGCTGTACCGCTTTATTTCTGATTGGCTTTCCTGGGAAAGCAGAGCGAGCGGTGTACGGACTGAAAGACTTTATATTGAGCTTGTACAGCGCGGAAAGATGAGCTGGTCAGAAACAAAGTGGCACAGCGCCCACCCGAGCATTTCTGCCGCTTCATTTTAACAAAATCGGTGGGGATCTCAGTGCTCGGACCCGACCGTTCAAAACTTCTGACACGTCACTATGATAAGCCAAACTTTTTAAAAAGTTTAGTTACCCTTTAAATAAATTTAAAAAAATGTTGTATTAGCATCGTGATTCTTCTAATATAGAATTTCGGACAAACTACAGAATATTTAACATTCCGCCACTCCACTGCCTTCTTCCCATAGCGCATCCTGCTGTCAGTTCAGGATTCATCAGACCAGGCCACCGCCTTCCATTGCTCCAGTTCTGATGCTCATGTGTCCATTGTAGTCGCTTTTGGCGGTGGACAGTGGTCAGTATTGGCGCTCTGACTAGTTTTCGGCTACACAGCCCCTCATACAGCAAGCTGCGATGCTCTGCGTGTTTTGACACCTTTCTATCATAGCCAGGAGTAACTTTTTTTTTTAGCAGTTTGCGCTACAGCAGCTCTTCTGTAGGATCGGACCAGACAGGCCAGCCTTCGCTCCCCATGCACATCAATGAGCCTCGGGCATCCATGACCCGGTCGCCAGTTCACCTGCTGTCCTTCCTTGGAGCACTTTTGGTCAGTACTAACCACTACACCCCACAAGACCGGCTGTTTTGGCGACCCAGGCGACTAGTCATCACAATTTGGCCCTTGTCACAGTCGCTCAGATCCTTACACTTGACCATTTTTCCTCCTTCCAACATCAAGAACTGACGGTTCACTTGATGCCTAAGATACACCACCCTTTATCGGGCGTCATTAGGCTGAGGATTCACGTCGCGTTGTAAAAGATTTTTTTTGCAGTGAATTGTGACAAAAACGCATTTGATGCCAATTCTCAGTCTTATAACCGGAAAATGAATGTTATTTAATTCACCGGACAGTGTTTTGAAGTTGTGTCTGATCGGCGCATGATGTCATATTGTCTCGCAGTCAGTATAAGCTTTAATGGAAGTGTTTTGCATCTCATGCCCTGATCTCTAAGATTTGCATGTGTGAATATTGATGTCACTGAGTAAAAGGTCACGGTTAACAACGACAGATACAAGGACGGCTCTGATCTCCACCCCCCCCCTCCATATTGCCATTACCACACTTCATCCAGAGCGGCGTCGCCTGGGACCAGTGACCTACGTTGAATGAAGCCCTTGACAGGGACGGTCGTGCGGTGTCAGGGAGGCGACGGTTCTGTTGAGCTCTCGTAAAAACGAAGACAATTAATGCACTAATGGAATTATTTTGGCTCTGTGTTGACCTTGGAAAGTGCGGGCTGAAAGGTCGCTGCAATCAAATACAGCCATTTCCCGCCACACCGATTAGTATGCGGAGAGGCAGCGTCGCCTTCAGCCGGCACAGAGACGGCCTGAAAGGTGTCATTTTTCAACCGCTGACAAAATCCTCTCCCTCGCTCCCTACAAACGCCTGATATTTATCGAAGGAAGGGATATACATATACATATATATTTTAGGTGATGGGAGCAAGAGATGCCGGGTCCCTTGAGGGGAAAATAGATCTCATTTGCCACTTCCTTCAAGGAGAGATTTGTGAGGCTCAGAGTTTACTGCCTGTCACTTCCCGCCGCTGCTAACGAGCAATGTTCTGCAGTGTCGTAACAGCTCAAGGGTTCTTGGTCTCCGCTGCTTTCAAGCTATTACAATCTCATCCGATACTCGGGCCAATGAGAGAGCAAGTTCTTGGGACCAAATTCTATTGTCAACTAATGAAGAGCAGCCAGAGATTGGAATTGAGGAGCATGCTCAGTATACTCCAGAACATCTTACAGGTCGTTTCCTAAATTACAGAGCACGGAGCTCGGATTATTTACAATGAGCAGGATTATATTTTAAGGGAAGAAGGGAAGGTTTAGATCCCGTAACTGCTATTATAATGATAGTTATCGACACTCAGATTAGTCACCACACATGTACCTAGAATAACACGAGAGGAGGGCTGACATTACTGATCCTGAGTAACAGCCTGTATAGATCAGTAGTGTATGTACATAGTGACTCCACCAGTAGAATAGTGAGCGCAGCTCTGGAGTATAATACAGGATGTAACTCAGGATCAGTAATGTATGTACATAGTGACTCCACCAGTAGAATAGTGAGTGCAGCTCTGGAGTATAATACAGGATATAACTCAGGATCAGTACAGGATCAGTAATGTATGTACACAGTGACTCCACCAGCAGAATAGTGAGTGCAGCTCTGGAGTATAATACAGGATATAACTCAGGATCAGTACAGGATAAGTTATGTAATGTAAGTACACAGTGATTCCACCAGCAAAATAGTGAGTGCAGCTCTGGAGTATAATACAGGATGTAACTCAGGATCAGTACAGGATAAGTAATGTAATGTATGTACACAGTGACTCCACCAGCAGAATAGTGAGTGCAGCTCTGGAGTATAATACAGGATGTAACTCAGGATCAGTACAGGATAAGTAATGTATGTACACAGTGACTCCACCAGCAGAATAGTGAGTGCAGCTCTGGAGTATAATACAGGATATAACTCAGAATCAGTACAGGATAAGTAATGTAATGTATGTACACAGTGACTCCACCAGCAGAATAGTGAGTGCAGCTCTGGAGTATAATACAGGATATAACTCAGGATCAGTACAGGATAAGTAATGTAATGTATGTACACAGTGACTCCACCAGCAGAATAGTGAGTGCAGCTCTGGAGTATAATACAGGATGTAACTCAGGATCAGTACAGGATAAGTAATGTATGTACACAGTGACTCCACTAGCAGAATAGTGAGTGCAGCTCTGGAGTATAATACAGGATATAACTCAGGATCAGTACAGGATAAGTAATGTAATGTATGTACACAGTGACTCCACCAGCAGAATAGTGAGTGCAGCTCTGGAGTATAATACAGGATGTAACTCAGGATCAGTACAGGATAAGTAATGTAATGTATGTACACAGTGACTCCACCAGCAGAATAGTGAGTGCAGCTCTGGAGTATAATACAGGATGTAACTCAGGATCAGTACAGGATAAGTAATGTAATGTATGTACACAGTGACTCCACCAGCAGAATAGTGAGTGCAGCTCTGGAGTATAATATAGGATATAACTCAGGATCAGTACAGGATGAGTAATGTAATGTATGTACACAGTGACTCCACCAGCAGAATAGTGAGTGCAGCTCTGGAGTATAATACAGGATATAACTCAGAATCAGTACAGGATAAGTAATGTAATGTATGTACACAGTGACTCCACCAGCAGAATAGTGAGTGCAGCTCTGGAGTATAATACAGGATATAACTCAGGATCAGTACAGGATAAGTAATGTAATGTATGTACACAGTGACTCCACCAGCAGAATAGTGAGTGCAGCTCTGGAGTATAATACAGGATGTAACTCAGGATCAGTACAGGATAAGTAATGTAATGTATGTACACAGTGACTCCACCAGCAGAATAGTGAGTGCAGCTCTGGAGTATAAGGGTATGTTCACACGGCAAAGCCAATTACGTCTGAAATTAAGGAGCTGTTTTCAGGCGAAAACAGCTCCTGAATTTCAGACGTTTTGACAAGTGCGCGCGTTTTTCGCGGTGTCCATTACGGACGTAATGGGAGCGGTTTTTCTATGGAGTCAAACGGCTCCAATTACGTTCCAAGAAGTGACATGCACTTCCTTGAGGCGGGCGTCTTTTTACGCGCCGTCTTTTGTAGAAGTTTGAAGAAGTTTTTTCGGGCGTAATTCCAAGCGTAAAACGCTTGAATTACGTCCGTAAATAGGGCGTGTGAACATACCCTCATAATATATATGTACACAGTGACCCCACTGATTACTTAGATTATTTCTATATGCAAATTTAACGATTAGGGAAACAAAATCCCATTTTTGGATCATGATGTAACCATCACCATGTGGGACTCCCTGAAACTCTTAAAATCAATACCAGAACATAGAGACGCTCGCTGTGTAAGAAGTGCAGGTCTCACACTTGTAGGATAGGAGCACGCTGCAATTTGAATCTTGCAAGTTTTTTTCTTCAGCTGCACTACATAGTGAAAATGCATAAACCTTGAGTGTAAAATTTACCACAAATGTCTATCGGAGTTCCACTTGTACGAGTCTAATATTTTGGATGAAAATGTATACAGCCCTAATACTTTTCACACCTGAGAGTTTGTTACAAGTGTATCCAGTCTAGTCAATCCATTGTGCCTGGACTCCAGACTGCAATGATATATTGCAACAAATTATCAGTAGAGGCGAGAGATACAGAGGATTGTCTAAACTGGATAATAATTATAACCAACCCTCAGCTGTGAGAAGTATTAAGTCCAGATAAGCTCAGCCTCTGGTTCTAAAAAAAAAAATTCCATTCACCAATAGAAAGCAGAGATTTTGCAAATGGTGAAGAATTGAAAAACAAAGTCCATTAGAAAGTTGCAGAACCTTTACTAAGCCTCGTTTACAGGAGACTGGACTTGCCCTTTAAGACTCGTTTATAAAGACCGGTATCTTTTTTTCTGTCGTTTTTATAAATCACAAGGCTCATAAAGCAGGTTCTCATACACAGATTTCTTCAAGTTAATTAAACCACGTACGGTGCGCCGCTCGGAGAAGGGATTTATATATTTGTTCCAAGGAGAAGGATCTGAACAGAATCACTTCCAGGACCGGTAACTTTAGAGAGAAAAAAAAGCGATGTATATAGGTCACCGAGCGTACGAGTCCTGGTGGGAACGCTCGCATCCTCGCTCCCAGGACCCGAGTCCATCCTCCAGAGTGTGTGAATGTATGTGATTTATCCCTGATATGACATCTCTGCTATGTTATATAGGAAATCAGAATTCTAGGCAGAGAATAGAGACAGAAAGCAGTAATTATAGGAGCCCAGGATACCATTGTGCTGCAGAGGTTCAGATCACATACAGATATAGAATACACATCATTAAGGAAGGGCTCCCATGGGAGGACACAATGTCATTCACAGATGGGGATAAACTGATATCATTAACAGCATATAATGAAACGCAACAAAAAGTGATGTAATAAGAAACGGACGGGCGCTGGATCCGAAGAGGAAAATGCTAATTAATAATTAGATGTCATGTATACGAGAGGACCTACAGCAGAATCCACCGGCACTCCTCACCTATATATGAGGTCCAGGCAATCCCTAGTGGTGCTCAGCAGCGGCAATACGTAATTAGTGAATAATATTAAGATTCTATAGACGAATGTGGCACCCCCTCCCCTTCTATAAACTCACTAACTAAAGAAATATCGAACCTAACGCAGTTTATTGGATAAGGCTGGAGAAGAAGAAAGTTGTGAAATCTGCCGTCTGTAACGATATAGTAAACTAAAATGTTCCCAATTACTGACAGCAAGCAGAGGTCTGGAAAATGGGAAAGATTTTAAAAACAAAAAGTTTATTAGGAAATGTTAAAAGGGCCCCCACCCAAAAAAACTTCTCGTTGTCCTGCTGCGACCCCCTGCAACAGGCGGTGTTCAATTCTCCTGCAGCGCCACCACAGGGAAAATAAAGAATTACACATTGGTCATTCAAACCAATCTATGGAACGAATAGACACTTTTGGCTCTGACTAATAGATGGAGGTTTCGACCTTGGGACCCCCTTTTTATTAACTCAGAATGCCCAATGGGGTATTTTAAAACTAGAAAAACCCTTTAAATAATGTGGCAATTAATATGTGCAACAACATTGATACATTGTGTCTGCGGAGGGACCGGCACATGACAAGATTTAGACATTTTCTCATCCGTGTTTGCAATTTTTTGGTTAAATCTCTTTGCAAGCAGCATCAAGTAGCATAAAGCCATTATCAGTGCGGCCCCCCGCGTCACATATTACAGCCGTTATCACTGCGGCCCCCCGCGTTACATATTACAGCCGTCATCACTGCGGCCCCCCGCGTTACATATTACAGCCGTCATCACTGCGGCCCCCCGCGTTACATATTACAGCCGTCATCACTGCGGCCCCCCGCGTTACATATTACAGCCGTTATCAGTGCGGCCCCCCGCGTTACATATTACAGCCGTTATCACTGCGGCCCCCCGCGTCACATATTACAGCCGTTATCACTGCGGCCCCCCGCGTTACATATTACAGCCGTCATCACTGCGGCCCCCCGCGTTACATATTACAGCCGTTATCACTGCGGCCCCTCGCGTTACATATTACAGCCGTTATCACTGTGGCCCCTCGCGTTACATATTACAGCCGTTATCACTGCGGCCCCCCGCGTTACATATTACAGCCGTTATCACTGCGGCCCCCCGCGTTACATATTACAGCCGTTATCACTGCGGCCCCTCGCGTTACATATTACAGCCGTTATCACTGCGGCCCCCCGCGTTACATAATACAGCCGTTATCACTGCGGCCCCCCGCGTTACATAATACAGCCGTTATCACTGCGGCCCCCCGCGTTACATAATACAGCCGTTATCACTGCGGCCCCCCGCGTTACATATTACAGCCGTTATCACTGCGGCCCCTCGCGTTACATATTACAGCCGTTATCACTGCGGCCCCCCGCGTTACATATTACAGCCGTTATCACTGCGGCCCCCCGCGTTACATATTACAGCCGTTATCACTGCGGCCCCCCGCGTTACATATTACAGCCGTTATCACTGCGGCCCCTCGCGTTACATATTACAGCCGTTATCACTGCGGCCCCCCGCGTTACATATTACAGCCGTTATCACTGCGGCCCCCCGCGTTACATATTACAGCCGTTATCACTGCGGCCCCCCGCGTTACATATTACAGCCGTTATCACTGCGGCCCCCCGCGTCACATATTACAGCCGTTATCACTGCGGCCCCTCGCGTTACATATTACAGCCGTTATCACTGCGGCCCCCCGCGTTACATAATACAGCCGTTATCACTGCGGCCCCCCGCGTTACATAATACAGCCGTTATCACTGCGGCCCCCCGCGTTACATAATACAGCCGTTATCACTGCGGCCCCCCGCGTTACATATTACAGCCGTTATCACTGCGGCCCCTCGCGTTACATATTACAGCCGTTATCACTGCGGCCCCCCGCGTTACATATTACAGCCGTTATCACTGCGGCCCCCCGCGTTACATATTACAGCCGTTATCACTGCGGCCCCCCGCGTTACATATTACAGCCGTTATCACTGCGGCCCCTCGCGTTACATATTACAGCCGTTATCACTGCGGCCCCCCGCGTTACATATTACAGCCGTTATCACTGCGGCCCCCCGCGTTACATATTACAGCCGTTATCACTGCGGCCCCCCGCGTTACATATTACAGCCGTTATCACTGCGGCCCCCGCGTTACATATTACAGCCGTTATCACTGCGGCCCCCCGCGTTACATATTACAGCCGTTATCACTGCGGCGCCCCGCGTTACATATTACAGCCGTTATCAATGCGGCCCCTCGCGTTACATATTACAGCCGTTATCACTGCGGCCCCCCGCGTTACATATTACAGCCGTTATCACTGCGGCCCCCCGCGTTACATATTACAGCCGTTATCACTGCGGCCCCCCGCGTTACATATTACAGCCGTTATCACTGCGGCCCCTCGCGTTACATATTACAGCCGTTATCACTGCGGCCCCCCGCGTTACATATTACAGCCGTTATCACTGCGGCCCCCCGCGTTACATATTACAGCCGTTATCACTGCGGCCCCTCGCGTTACATATTACAGCCGTTATCACTGCGGCCCCCCGCGTTACATATTACAGCCGTTATCACTGCGGTCCCCCGCGTTACATATTACAGCCGTTATCACTGCGGCCCCCCGCTTTACATATTACAGCCGTTATCACTGCGGCCCCTCGCGTTACATATTACAGCCGTTATCACTGCGGCCCCCCGCGTTACATATTACAGCCGTTATCACTGCGGCCCCTCGCGTTACATATTACAGCCGTTATCACTGCGGCCCCCCGCGTTACATATTACAGCCGTTATCACTGCGGCCCCTCGCGTTACATATTACAGCCGTTATCACTGCGGCCCCCCGCGTTACATATTACAGCCGTTATCACTGCGGCCCCTTGCGTTACATATTACAGCCGTTATCACTGCGGCCCCCCGCGTTACATATTACAGCCGTTATCACTGCGGCCCCCGCGTTACATAATACAGCCGTTATCACTGCGGCCCCTCGCGTTACATATTACAGCCGTTATCACTGCGGCCCCCCGCGTTACATAATACAGCCGTTATCACTGCGGCCCCCCGCGTTACATATTACAGCCGTTATCACTGCGGCCCCCCGCGTTACATATTACAGCCGTTATCACTGCGGCCCCTCGCGTTACATATTACAGCCGTTATCACTGCGGCCCCCCGCGTTACATAATACAGCCGTTATCACTGCGGCCCCCCGCGTTACATATTACAGCCGTTATCACTGCGGCCCCTCGCGTTACATATTACAGCCGTTATCACTGCGGCCCCCCGCGTTACATATTACAGCCGTTATCACTGCGGCCCCCCGCGTTACATATTACAGCCGTTATCACTGCGGCCCCTCGCGTTACATATTACAGCCGTTATCACTGCGGCCCCCCGCGTTACATAATACAGCCGTTATCACTGCGGCCCCCCGCGTTACATATTACAGCCGTTATCACTGCGCCCCCCCGCGTTACATATTACAGCCGTTATCACTGCGGCCCCTCGCGTTACATATTACAGCCGTTATCACTGCGGCCCCCCGCGTTACATAATACAGCCGTTATCACTGCGGCCCCTCGCGTTACATATTACAGCCGTTATCACTGCGGCCCCCCGCGTTACATAATACAGCCGTTATCACTGCGGCCCCCCGCGTTACATATTACAGCCGTTATCACTGCGGCCCCCCGCGTTACATATTACAGCCGTTATCACTGCGGCCCCCCGCGTTACATATTACAGCCGTTATCACTGCGGCCCCTCGCGTTACATATTACAGCCGTTATCACTGCGGCCCCTCGCGTTACATATTACAGCCGTTATCACTGCGGCCCCCCGCGTTACATATTACAGCCGTTATCACTGCGGCCCCCCGCGTTACATATTACAGCCGTTATCACTGCGGCCCCCCGCGTTACATATTACAGCCGTTATCACTGCGGCCCCTCGCGTTACATATTACAGCCGTTATCACTGCGGCCCCTCGCGTTACATATTACAGCCGTTATCACTGCGGCCCCTCGCGTTACATATTACAGCCGTTATCACTGCGGCCCCCCGCGTTACATATTACAGCCGTTATCACTGCGGCCCCCCGCGTTACATATTACAGCCGTTATCACTGCAGCCCCCCGCGTTACATATTACAGCCGTTATCACTGCGCCCCCCCGCGTTACATATTACAGCCGTTATCACTGCGCCCCCCCGCGTTACATATTACAGCCGTTATCACTGCGGCCCCCCGCGTTACATATTACAGCCGTTATCACTGCGGCCCCTCACGTTACATATTACAGCCGTTATCACTGCGGCCCCCCGCGTTACATATTACAGCCGTTATCACTGCGGCCCCCCGCGTTACATATTACAGCCGTTATCACTGCGGCCCCTCGCGTTACATATTACAGCCGTTATCACTGCGGCCCCCCGCGTCACATATTACAGCCGTTATCACTGCGGCCCCCCGCGTCACATATTACAGCCGTTATCACTGCGGCCCCCCGCGTCACATATTACAGCCGTTATCACTGCGCCCCCCGCGTTACATATTACAGCCGTTATCACTGCGGCCCCCCGCGTTACATATTACAGCCGTTATCACTGCGGCCCCTCGCGTTACATATTACAGCCGTTATCACTGCGGCCCCTCACGTTACATATTACAGCCGTTATCACTGCGGCCCCCCGCGTTACATATTACAGCCGTTATCACTGCGGCCCCTCACGTTACATATTACAGCCGTTATCACTGCGGCCCCCCGCGTTACATATTACAGCCGTTATCACTGCGGCCCCCCACGTTACATATTACAGCCGTTATCACTGCGGCCCCCCGCGTTACATATTACAGCCGTTATCACTGCGGCCCCCCGCGTTACATATTACAGCCGTTATCACTGCGGCCCCCCGCGTTACATATTACAGCCGTTATCACTGCGGCCCCCCGCGTTACATATTACAGCCGTTATCACTGCGCCCCCCGCGTCACATATTACAGCCGTTATCACTGCGGCCCCTCGCGTTACATATTACAGCCGTTATCACTGCGGCCCCCCGCGTTACATATTACAGCCGTTATCACTGCGGCCCCCCGCGTTACATATTACAGCCGTTATCACTGCGGCCCCCCGCGTTACATATTACAGCCGTTATCATTGCGGCCTCTCGCGTTACATATTACAGCCGTTATCATTGCGGCCCCTCGCGTTACATATTACAGCCGTTATCACTGCGGCCCCTCGCGTTACATATTACAGCCGTTATCACTGCGGCCCCTCGCGTTACATATTACACCCGTTATCACTGCGGCCCCCCGCGTTACATATTACAGCCGTTATCACTGCGGCCCCCCGCGTTACATATTACAGCCGTTATCACTGCGGCCCCCCGCGTTACATATTACAGCCGTTATCACTGCGGCCCCTCGCGTTACATATTACAGCCGTTATCACTGCGGCCCCCCGCGTTACATATTACAGCCGTTATCACTGCGGCCCCTCGCGTTACATATTACAGCCGTTATCACTGCGGCCCCCCGCGTTACATATTACAGCCGTTATCACTGCGGCCCCTCGCGTTACATATTACAGCCGTTATCACTGCGGCCCCTCGCGTTACATATTACAGCCGTTATCACTGCGGCCCCCCGCGTTACATATTACAGCCGTTATCACTGCAGCCCCCCGCGTTACATATTACAGCCGTTATCACTGCGCCCCCCCGCGTTACATATTACAGCCGTTATCACTGCGCCCCCCCGCGTTACATATTACAGCCGTTATCACTGCGGCCCCCCGCGTTACATATTACAGCCGTTATCACTGCGGCCCCCCGCGTTACATATTACAGCCGTTATCACTGCGGCCCCCCGCGTTACATATTACAGCCGTTATCACTGCGGCCCCTCACGTTACATATTACAGCCGTTATCACTGCGGCCCCCCGCGTTACATATTACAGCCGTTATCACTGCGGCCCCCCGCGTTACATATTACAGCCGTTATCACTGCGGCCCCCCGCGTTACATAATACAGCCGTTATCACTGCGGCCCCCCGCGTTACATATTACAGCCGTTATCACTGCGGCCCCTCGCGTTACATATTACAGCCGTTATCACTGCGGCCCCCCGCGTTACATATTACAGCCGTTATCACTGCGGCCCCCCGCGTTACATATTACAGCCGTTATCACTGCGCCCCCCCGCGTTACATATTACAGCCGTTATCACTGCGCCCCCCCGCGTTACATATTACAGCCGTTATCACTGCGGCCCCCCGCGTTACATATTACAGCCGTTATCACTGCGGCCCCCCGCGTTACATATTACAGCCGTTATCACTGCGGCCCCCCGCGTTACATATTACAGCCGTTATCACTGCGGCCCCCCGCGTTACATATTACAGCCGTTATCACTGCGGCCCCCCGCGTTACATAATACAGCCGTTATCACTGCGGCCCCCCGCGTTACATAATACAGCCGTTATCACTGCGGCCCCCCGCGTTACATATTACAGCCGTTATCACTGCGGCCCCCCGCGTTACATATTACAGCCGTTATCACTGCGGCCCCCCGCGTTACATAATACAGCCGTTATCACTGCGGCCCCCCGCGTTACATAATACAGCCGTTATCACTGCGGCCCCCCGCGTTACATATTACAGCCGTTATCACTGCGGCCCCTCGCGTTACATATTACAGCCGTTATCACTGCGGCCCCCCGCGTTACATATTACAGCCGTTATCACTGCGGCCCCCCGCGTCACATATTACAGCCGTTATCACTGCGGCCCCCCGCGTCACATATTACAGCCGTTATCACTGCGGCCCCCGCGTTACATATTACAGCCGTTATCACTGCGGCCCCCCGCGTCACATATTACAGCCGTTATCACTGCGGCCCCCCGCGTCACATATTACAGCCGTTATCACTGCGGCCCCCCGCGTTACATATTACAGCCGTTATCACTGCGGCCCCCCGCGTTACATAATACAGCCGTTATCACTGCGGCCCCCCGCGTTACATATTACTTTCACAGCTCCAGTAAATCACAGCTTCTTGTGAGAATTATTTCAAGTTAAATGAGCATCAGCGTCTCACAGGCAAAGATCTCGCAGTCTTATGATGGTTTTTGCTGCGGGGCCTACAGGACGGATGGGCCCGGACCACCCCCTCCAGGGACCGGCACTGATCGCCTCGCAGGACAAACGGCAGAATAAATATTTTAGCCGAGTTAAGTGTTGCAAAGTATAATTCAATTTGGCAGCACACTCCTAGATTTGACACTTCAGAACAACTGTAGTCCTTTTCACACGCGGCGCGTTATTACTCTGCTAATTAATAATCCGGCCGCTCGAAGGACAAATGGATGCAAATCCAAACTCATTAATATTTAATTGGGAACGAAAGACTTAGCTCCTTCATGCACATAAACATTCGTGTAAGCGAGGCCTCCGAAGACGTGAAATATCCCCCCAGTAAAGGAGAGGAATCGGCTGTTAGACATATAGGGACCTATAAAAAGAAGAGCCGGGCTACAGCGAGGGCAGCAGTGCTGGGGGGACCGGTCCCTGGATTCAGGGAGGTAATGACGGCCCCCAGGTCAATATACAGAAATATCATCCCACAGGCGACTTGCTAAAGGCCTACGAGCCAAATATTACACACAAGTCCCCGCCAGATTTGAAAAATCATCCCCAACAAACATAGGACACCAAATAATCCTTCAGATTCCCCTAAATTATTCATCATTCCACAATGAATCCAATGTCAGCACACCCGAGAACCTCTCATGCTGGTCTCCTGTGTGCTCGGAGCTCACTGTTCCCTGCCTGTTCAGTTTCTATGTAGTAGATTATCTGCTGTAATGTATTGTGGGAGATGTTGTGTTTACACCGAGTCCGATATAGAAACAAACATCTTCCACAATGCAATGCGCCAGAATACAATGTATTTATGTTTTCAGATATTAGTGGTTTGACGGTCAGCACAAAGAATTATGAATGCAGCTCTGGAGGTGACAGGTTTTGAGTCTACTATGAGACAATATAAGTAAAGGCTTGCCAGTTATTCCACATCATATGCAGGTTTGAGCAGCAATAAAGTGGAGCTGCCCTATGAGATTGTGTCCAGGTGATGTCGACGGATGCGATGAACCCTACACCAGCACTGTTCTGCAGTTCTCCACTTCTCCTGCAGAAGGCAGTGTCAGCACCGGCTACGTGATTGGCTCCACAGTGCAAATACCATATTAACACTCTGACCAAATAATGAAGCACCTGTAATTAAGAAGCAGCTCACGCTAGAGAGTGCTGGGTATTTTTAGTGGAGCGCTTAATTATGTACCTCTTGCCTCAATTATTAAGATAAATGAGAAAGACGCCGTATCACGTGCGCTAATTACTACATCTGCGTGATCAGCTCGTGGCACCTGAACACGTGTTCCAGCAGCCTCCTTTACAGGGGTAGCAGCGGTCAAACGCTTTGGCGAGGAGAACAAGGCCCGGCAGCTGCGAAGAAGATTCTATTATTCATTGCAATTTGCAGGGGAGCTATGGAGTTACTGCCGGACCACCAATAAATCGCCACGCCGGTCTCTACTGTTCAGAAACGGAAGGGCGAATCTGTGGCTATAAAGGGAATGTCCACGCGGCTTATTATCAGGCGTATTTGGAGCGTAAAAGGCTCATATTAGGGTCAGTTTGCATTTTTTTTGGGGGCAGATTTTGACACAGAATCAGCGCCAAAAAAAGGCAGAAATCACCCCTATTGCTTTCAATTGGAGGCAGAGGCGTTTTTTCCCAGCCAGCTTTTGGACGCTCACAGGAAAAAAAAGCGGCGTGTACTTCCGCCCCTGACCTCCCATTGAAATCAATGGGAGGCAGAAAAAACTAAACATTCGCCACTTTTTGTTATTATTATTGATGGCAAAGTATCGTTTTGGTATCGAGAATCGCAATACTACACAAAGTATCGGTCCAAATTCTGGTATCGGGACAACCCTACTTTGGAATATTAGTAGAATTTACATGTAGCTGAGGCCTCGTTTACATCCACATCAGTCCTGCTCCGTCGCGCCGGTTCCATTGTACAACGGACATGATCAGCGCCCAACGGAACCCATTGACAACGGGTTTAGTCGGATTTCCGTTGGGGTGTCCGTGTATTTATCGGAAACAATAGAGCAGCATGCTGCGCTATTGTTTCCGGTATTTTCAGCATGATCTGCTATGGAGCACCAACGCAGATGTGAACTGGGCCTTAATCTCCCATGTCAAATGGAGCAACATCAGATCCATATTAGAGCACATAAAACTAAGAAGTGCGGCGTAAGAAGCTGTTGACACTTTACACACGGTCTACTTTAGGCCGAGTTTACACGTAGCGTAAATGCTGCGGATTTTCCGCAACGGATGTCATTGCGTAAAATCCACAGCGTTTTACGGTCGTAGCAAAGTGGATGAGATGTTTACAAATCCCATTCTCATGCTGCGTAAAAAAAAAACGTTAATGCGCTTTTTTTTAAAATCTGCAGCATGTGAATTTATGTTGCTGAATCGCTGCTTTTCTGTTCCGAGTTTTTCCCACTGAATTCAATGGAGAGGTAATTTTGCGGCGGAAAAAGTTGCGTTTCTGCCAAAAGATCGCAACTCAGAAAAAAAAACACGAAACGCCATCCTAGGAGGCCGGGCTGTAGGACGTCAGAGGGACGCATCGCCATTGATACGGGTAAGTATGAATGTGTGTTTATACGAAGCGTATAAACCGTGTGTGAACACACCCTAAGACCTCATGCGCACAAATTTGTTTTTGCGGCCGCAATTCATCCGCAAATCTGCGGGTGAATTGCGGTCTTATTCATTTCTATCGGCCCATGAACACGAA
The DNA here is from genome assembly GCF_050947455.1 of Rhinoderma darwinii. Taxonomy (NCBI): domain Eukaryota; kingdom Metazoa; phylum Chordata; class Amphibia; order Anura; family Rhinodermatidae; genus Rhinoderma; species Rhinoderma darwinii. The sequence continues at coordinate 105,650,524 of NC_134696.1, forward strand.
CGTGATTTCCGCGGTCCGTGCATTGCCCGGGAGCCTCATTGAAATGAATGTATACGGCCATGTGCACAGCCTGTGATTTGCGGGCGGCTTGCAGAGTGTTACCCGCGGGCCGCCCGCAAATCACGGGCCGCGCACACCACTACGGTCGTGGGCATGAGGCCTTACACTTACTAGTCTGATTATGAAGATGAATTTCAGAGTCAGATTTTGTTAGTGTGTTTATGGACCTGGCCCACACTGGACTCCTATCTCCCTATGTTCATCATACTCCGCCCTCCACCCATAATCGCCTGATAATTGTGTCGCCATTTTATTACGGTTTCCTGCAGCTGCGCTCTGTGAAGTGGAGAATTATATAATATAACTGCTTAGATTCGATAATGACTGCACTTTTCTCTCACTGCTACTAATGATTTTCCTATCTATTCATTAAATGGTAATTACACGACTTGTAAGGAGAACTATGCAAAAAATGACATCTCAAATGCTGAATATTTATAGGTGCGTTCACATACAGGAATGTTTAAATCACGTCTCCTCGTACTCGCTGCTCTAACTCCGGGAACAAAACAGATAAAATATCTGCAGAGCGAAAAAACGAAATGTATGAAACGGTCTGAATCAATGCAATTCATAGAGGGGAAGCCGCAGTGGACACAACCGCTCTGGAGAAGTTCCTATTTGGTGGCAAAACGTTCTCCGTCTTCTTCTGATTGGTGGAGAGGGGACGTCTTGAGCTCTATGCAGTGGGCACAAATTCATTATATTTTTTCATGTCAAAGAAACATGAAGGGGGAGGTCCGGGCATTAAGACCCCCCCACCAAGTAGTAGAATGAAGGGCCTGACGAGCCTCAGGGGGCGATGCCGATTTGCTTCTTGTCAACTTCTCTCTGGAGCGACGCGGTCAGACCATTCACTATAATAGCCCAACATCTTCTCCCCGGATTAAAGCCCCATTGGTTACCGTCACCGACTTATTCTAGCAATCAGTGTCTCTCTCAATGTTATGACCCTTTTTAATTATTTTTTCCAATTAGCTGGGTCTTCTCTAGCCCTCGGTGGAAGTCCGGCTGGATTTGATCGACTTGTAATATGACGGAAACCCAACGGATCCCATTATAGGCGATGAGGTCCACCATTGGTGTCCATTATTTGTCGGATCAATGCCATCATTTTCCATTTTTAATCTTCAATACCAAGGCAAAAACTATGGCAATAGGATCCACTTATTGATGTGCACAATGGGCAGCAAAGAAGTGAACTTGACCATCTACAAACCTTCTGTGGTCCCCATTAACCCTGGATAGCCGCCACTCATGATAATGGCAGTGCCGGAGAGAAACCCAGAACTACCCTAAGCCTATCTGCCAATTCCAACATTGGGAATAAGGGTTTGAGGGAGGAATGGGTTTCTACTAGAGCTGGGCAATTAACCTAAATATAATATAAATGGAAATTCAGCGCAATTAGATCAACGTCATCTTGCGAATTTTGGTTTTATCAATAATTTTTTTCTTGGCTTAAACTGTATCTGCATCTTCAGGACACAGATACAGTTGAAGCCAATGGTAGAGCAGAGAACCGTAAGGTATATAATACTGTGTGGAGGACAGATATGGGGGCATTATACTGTGTGGAGGACAGTTATGGGGGGCATTATACTGTGTGGAGGACAGTTATGGGGCATTATACTGTGTGGGGAACACTATGGGGGCATTATACTGTGTGGAGGACAGTTATGGGGGGCATTATACTGTGTGGGGAACACTATGGGGGCATTATACTGTGGTGATAGCTATGGGGCATTATACTGTGTGGAGGGCAGATATGGGGGGCATTATACTGTGTGGAGGACAGTTATGGGGGGCATACTGTGTGGGGAGCACTATGAGGGCATTATACTGTGGTGATAGCTATGGGGCATTATACTGTGTGGAGGGCAGATATGGGGGGCATTATACTGTGTGGAGGACAGTTATGGGGGGCATACTGTGTGGGGAGCACTATGAGGGCATTATACTGTGGTGATAGCTATGGGGCATTATACTGTGTGGAGGGCAGATATGGGGGGCATTATACTGTGTGGAGGACAGTTATGGGGGGCATACTGTGTGGGGAGCACTATGAGGGCATTATACTGTGTGGAGGACAGTTAAGGGGGGGCATTATACTGTGTGGGAAGCACTATGGGGCAATATACTGTGTGGGAAGCACTATGGGGCATTATACTGTGCGGGAAGCACTATGGGGCAATATACTGTGTGGGGGCACTATACGGTGTGGAGGCAGCTATGGGGCATTATACTGTGTCGGGGGCACTATACTGTGTGGAGGCAGCTATGGGGCATTATACTGTGTCGGGGGCATTATACTGTGTGGGGCAGTGTCAGGGGTATATTATATACAGTAGTATACAGCAGGCTCAAGGGATAAATATGAATTCAATGGCGCAGCATGCAAATAGGGGGCGTGGCAGGAAAAGGCGGTGTGGCCTAAATAATCCTTCGATAATCGTAATCGAGGTTTCATGTTAAATTAATCGGGATTTTGATTTAGGTCATAATCGCCCAGCCCTAGTTTCCGCCCTTTTCCACATCAGTGCCCTGGCCTGGGTATACTCATAATCACTACATTACTTGGACCACCTTATTGTCCGGTTTCTACATTCACGAAGGGCGACAGAAAATAATCAATTCTGAATTTCCTTTATTGTAGACAACACAAATGGAACCAATTCTTGAGGTTGTAGGAGGTTTCACATTTCTTCTGCTTGGGCACTGGACGGTCTATAGATTTTCTATTTTTCCATCACATCTTTATCTATTGACTCGACTTTCATAATATTGAGAGAGAAAATGGTTATATTAGAAAAAAGAGAAGCCAAAGTGAAATGTTATTGATGTAGAAATGTTCTGCTTGGAATCAATGGCTCTTAATGCATCTTTCCGTATCGGTGGAGAGTTCCATTTGTGATTTTATAAAGGCTCCAATTAGTGGATTCATATTGACGTTACATAAGATGACTGGGATTCTGCGGGGGCTTTTTCTGACTTTAATGGACATTTTTGCTATTGGAATTTATGTGGAAATTATTTAGTACATTTCTAACAAAAACTTTAAAAAAATGGTTCAATTATTTTAGTAAAATATTTCCAACCTCCGCACCATCAAACTGGATGGTTAATGCCCAATCAAGTAAAGACGTGATGTGACTACAATCTTCGTGCAGCGCTACCGAATACGTTGGCTCCAATAAGCAACTTTTTCATATATTATTGTGTCTCACTCTCCTCCCTTCATTCTGCCTATGGAAGACAGAGGACTTCCTCCATCTGCTATATGACCTATACACAGCTGCTGACTCTTAGGGTATGTTCACACGCTGAGTCAAAATACGCTGTGTGTTCCTACTCTTAGGCTGGATTCACACGAACGTGGCGTTTTTGCGGCCGCAAAAACGCGGCGTTTTGCGCGCGCAAAAATCACTTGTCAGCTCCGTGTGTCATCCGTGTATGATGCGCGGCTGCGTGTTTTTCGCGCAGCCGCCATCACTGTCCAAGGTGCTGAAAGAGCTAACTGATCGGCAGTAACTCTTTCAGCACCCTCGACAGTGAATGCCGAACACAATATACAGCAACCTGTTAAAAAAAAAAAAGAGGTTCGTACTTACCGAGAACTTCCGGGCCGTTGCCTTGGTGACGCGTCCTTGGTGACGCGTCCTTGGTGACGCGCCTCTCTTGACATCGGGCCCCACCTCCCTGGATGACGCGGCAGTCCATGGGACCGCTGCAGCCTGTGCTTGGCCTGTGATTGGCTGGAGCTGTCACTTGGACTGAATTGTCATCCCGGGAGGTCAGACTGGAGGAAGAAGCCGGGAGTTATCGGTAAGTCAGAGCTCCTTTTTTTTTTACAGGTTCATGTTTATTGTGATCGGAAGTCACTGTCCAGGGTGCTGAAACAGTTTAACTCTTTCAGCACCCTGGACAGTGACTATCTCCTGACGTCGCGTACCGGATATTTTTTTGCCGGGTTCGGCCAAAACGAGTTCGGCCGAACCTGGTGAAGTTCGGTTCGGTTGTCCAGGTTCGCTCTTCTCAAAGACACTCCGTTTGGATGTTTGTAAACAGAAAAGCACGTGGTGCTTTTCTGTTTACATTCATCCTTTTGACAGCGGTTGCGCGAATCACGCAGTTCGCACGGAAGTGCTTCCGTGCGGCATGCGTGGTTTTCACGCACCCATTGACTTCAATGGGTGCGTGATGCGTTGAAAACACTGAATCAACGGACATGTCGTGAGTTTTTTGCAACGAACCAACGCAGCGCAAAACTCACGCAAATGTCTGCACGGCCCCATAGACTAATATAAGTCCGTGCAACGCGCGTGAAAATCACGTGCGTTGCACGCGCGTATTTGCCGTTCGTCTGAATAAAGCCTTAAAGAGAACCTGTCACCTGCCCATACAAGTAATAGGCGCTGCTGCCCAAACCTGGTCTCACTTTAAAAACATTTTCTACCCTCTTCGGTTATTTAGATATGGGTGCCGTTATATTTGGCGCCACATATGTAAATAACCCCCTGAACTGTCAGTGGGGCATTTCTTTATTTCTAAATAGCATGGGGGGGGGAGTGTTACTTATCGCTCTGACCTTCACTGTCTAACAAGAGCTGGAGAGAGGAGATCGTGCGCACGCACAGCTCCGCCGCCACAGAACAGTAAAGGAGAAGAATGTGAATTCTTCTTCTACTCTTCTGTTCCGTGGAGGCGGGAGTATCATCGGCAGCAGCGACGTCTGAGCTGTGCGCGCCTATGGGACGTTCTCATTCTCTCTTCAGCTCTCGACAGATGAGGACAACAAGTCTTATCTCGCGAGAGAGATCACACATCACAAGCCGCTCTCACACGGTCCACAGCTGTTCGGACAACGTCAAAACGATAAGTAACACGCCCTCGTGCCATATAGAAAGAAACGCCCCATTGACAGTTCAGGGGGTTATTTACATATCCGGCGCCAAATATAACGGCACCGATACCGAAATAACGGAGGATATAATTTTTTTTTAAAGTGAGACCAGGTTTGTGCAGTACATGGTGCACTCCGCTGCACACGTACGGGCAGGTGAAAGGTTCTCTAACATTTCTTGGGCCGCATGGCTTTCTTCTCGGCTTCTGTTCATCTCCACGGACACAGCAGCCTCACAAAGGTAACAACAAATAAAAGCAGAAAGAGGAGTGCACAAAAAATATAGGGGGTGCTTTAAGCTGAATTTTAGGCTCGGAAGTAAGCAAGTAGTCGTGGAGCTGCAATGGCGGTCTACAGTTATTACCTGTGAACTTCTTGACATAACACAATAGCCTATATTACCAAAGCAAGCCATCAGGAAAACCCTGAAGACTGAAGGAAATCCAGACATAACATTGAGTAATTCAGCAAATGCTTTTCTTTACTATGCATTACTGACCAGATACTGGGTTATACTCCAGTAACATCCAGAGCTGCGTTCACAGTTTTGCGGTTTGCATCACATCACCCTTCCCTTCTGCTTGTTCAGTGTCTTACGGTGCATGTCCAGCTGTGACGTATGTGAGCGCTTTTATTTTTAGTAGATATGGAGTTTTAAAATAGTACAAACACATGCATCATATGTCTGCCCGCCATTGTTTGCGCGTTCTCCTCATGGCCGATTTCTGGCCGCTATTGTTTGCGCGTTCTCCTCATGGCCGATCTCTGGCCGCCATTGTTTGCGCGTTCTCCTCATGGCCGACGGTTTTTAGTTTGGGGTTGTATCCTAAAAAACCAGAACTGTATGGCTATCTGGGGTATAAAACTCTACATCTCCTGCAATGCAACACGGCATACCATAGAGTAGTATTGGACATCCGTCAATCTGTTAGACTGGTGTGTTGATAGCAAAGTGCTTCCAGGTTTTAAGGAAAAAAAAAAAGAGCAGAATTTTGAATGCAGATCTGGATGTGACTGGAGCAGGATATGAGTCAAGATCAATCAGCGCAGGATATGTGAAGCAAAGTGTTATGTGGAGATTATATCTAAATGTAAAGAGCGAGATGATGTTCAACCTCCACTTTAGTATTTTCCCGGGAACTCTCGCAGAACATGTCACCATTTTCCCTTTAGGAAGAGCTGGCAATTGACATTGAGGCAATTTTGTGCAATCACTCTGAAGAATCTTGCGATTAATTTTTCACACAGGCTGGGCTGCAATTAGATTTAGTTTAGAGCCAGGATAAAGGTTTTTCTTCCTTAACATATGAAGGAAATTGTGAAACATTAATAGAAATGTATTAACAAGTGATCAATACGGAGACGCTGGGAAATCTGCCGAAGACTCGGATCGCCACTGGCGGTATTCATGAAAGAACCGGTTACGACACTTCTACCACAATGTTATCGGCTTGTAAAGCAAAACTGTGTTTTCACGTAAAAAAAAACAAGGAGAACGTTCAGGAATATTGTGTTTAATGGAGACTCCAAAAATAATTGCATCCAAAATATAAAGCAGGAAATACTTCACTTCTCTTGTACGGATTCTAAAGTAAATGTCAACCCGTCAATGGCATTTTTTAGCGGCGCGGGATGTAAAAATAAGCTACTTTGTAACATGATCCTATTTTTGATACTGCACTATTTGATATTTGCACCTTGTCCTTTATGCGTCGGATTTATTTTTAAATCCAGTTGCCGCGGGTAAAGTCCACACACGACAATCCAGTTTGGTGGTCACACATGTGCAGTGATAATTACGTTTTCTTCTCTCTAGCCCGCTGGTGCCACGAGGCAATACACAAGCGCCGCTGCCAACTATCACATGGGGAACAGCGTCCCGTCACTGCAGACGTGAGGGCAAAGCAGTGGAGTTGTCGGAGTGTGACATATATCCCGACCACATCACAGAAGAACTAAGTGGGTCTCTTGGGGAAAGAAGATAAGCAAAAAGTGAGTTATTATATTATAAAACCGGCCAATTAGGATCTTTTCCAGTACAGTATATGGTCTGCATCTCTTTGGCACTATTTCACTTAAGGTAATAACCTTAACCACATTTTTGTCGTACTGCAGACAGGGCAGAGGGGGGGGGGGCTCCTGCTGCAGCCAGTTGTCTTACAGCCAGACACTGAATTGTAAAGAGGAGAAGGGGGACATGGCTGAGCTCCTAGGGCACACAGAGAAGATTTATTTGTATATAGATTTCTCAGACAAATAGGATTACAGGAGAGGAGAAGGGGAGGAATTGATGGGATATATTATTTTTTGGTGCATTTTCTATGATTAGTGCTCTTTTAATTTCTTAATATATATCTTTTTAGCCGTCTGAGCTCCATATTTCTGATCCAGAGCTCTATATCCTCTGCATAGGCAAAGTTAAATGATAGAATTTTGTCAGCTTGCAGCCACCACTAGGGGGAGCTCCCTGCATACTGATTATACATGGGTTTCAGTAAGCCCCCCCCCCTAGTGGTGGCTGCAGGCAGAAATAATTTTATCATATAACTCATGTAATTTGGATTTCTGTATCCGAAAAACAGATCCAACCACTATATATATATATAAAATGAATCAACCCGGAACGTTAGACCTAAAAAAAAACAGTTAAAAGAGGTTCACTTTACGTTACATGAGGATTTCTTCTCAATATTTCCAAACTTACTAAAATGTTCCTGTAGATTTGATTAAAGGCAATATCACTGTCAAAGTGTCAAAGTGTCAAAAAGCGTTCAATGAGGCAGTGAAACATTATATGCTTGAATGAACGCTTAAAATACTTTTCTTTATTATAGTTTACTCATTAAAATGGGCTCTCGACCAACGTAACTAAACATGCGCAAGAAGGTAGAACAGGTAAGAGGTTTTCCCATCAGAGACATTTATGACTTATCCACAGGATGTCATAAATTTCAGATAAATGGGGCTCCCCTATTTGGGACCCGCACCTCTCTCTAGAACGGGGCCCCCTAAACCTCGTTCTACTGCTCTGTGTTGTGACTGAAGCGCGTTTGATTGGAAAACCCCTTTACGCCCGTTCAGTTTTTTTGAGGGTGGAAAAATCTACCTCAAAATTCCTTCGGGAATTTTGACCTGCCTGCACACTCTTTGCGGCGTTGTTTTTCGGCTAAAGGCCATTGAGCGCCGCGGGCAAAAATGCAGCGAGAACCGATTTCTCTGCCTTGCATTGATGTCAAAGGGAGGTCAGAGATGGAAGCGCCTGAACAAAGGCCACGTTGCTTCTTCCTGCGACCGCTTTTTTTTTACCGCTCCCAGGGAAAACGCCTCCCATTGAAATCAATGGCAGGCGATTTCAGGTGTTTTTTTGGCACGGTTTCTGCATCAAAAGCAGCGCCAAAATACTCTGTGTGGACTTGTCCTAAAGGAGTTTTCCAGACCCTAAAAATTGATGGCCTATCCTCCGGATAAGCCATCAATAACTGATCGGTCGGGCTCTGACTCCCAGGACCCCCCGCTGATCAGCTGTTTTAAAGGGGATGCAGCGCCCGTATTCCGGGAGTCGACCCATCAGCTATCGATAGCCTAATATGATCTATACCCAGTAGTCCACTCATAGACATCCTCTCAAAATATTGTCCGCCAATAAACCAGTGTTGTCTGCACGCCCGGGAGACTAATAAAGCACGAAAACGGCGCTTACCGGCTGAATGGTGAAATTTATATGTGACCCCTGATGATGCACCCAATCATATAGTGGGGGTTGAAACGCGTATAGATTCTTATTCTGTGGCAGGGGATCAGGACAATATATTATAATTTAAAAGAGTTGACAATTGCCAGTGTGAATGCAACATCTAACTATCATTTATAGTAAGACAGACCCCCCTGTTCCTGTAAGGGGTTGTCACAGTCCCACCCCCATTACAATCACTCTCCCCGGTCTTGCTTCTTGCAGCTACAATCAGCTAATATAATAATACACGAGCCCGTGAAGGACTTTTCAGCAAATGCAAACCATATTGGATAAGAGGAGACTGAGCATTTAGTTGCCGCTTATCTCCACTCTTGTCACATAAATTGCATACTCAGACTGCCATTATCTTATGTCTATGGCTGGCATTAGTGATAGTGTATACAAGATGAGGAGAAGAAATGAATAAGGCCACGGACTGGGAAATTGCCTGAACATAGAGTAGAGGAATGACTTCAGGACGACTTGTCGCTGACCATGGAAGGAAAGAGGAGGGAAAAAATACCCTTAAAAAGAGAAATTCGGATGAATATAATAAAAACATGTTCTCCTCTCTAATGCAATACTCTGTCATTTCCAATTCCATTTCTACACAATTTAACGGAGAGATTGGGCCTCCGTTTGATGGCTTTGCCTTTTAGAAAACATTTTTGAAATTATTTTGACAACCCTATATATCAAAGTAAGCTTTTTTCCCCCCTTTTTACGGATTTTAGATACATTTTATGAGCTGACCGTAATGGAAATGGCCTGTGAACGCCGTCTTGACTGCATGCTACGAAATGTCAACCTGTCAATGTATCCCGGCTCTGAAAAAACGTTCCTCCGTCTTAATGGTGATGAGGATGAAGCTGAGGGGCCCGAAATATCTAGGACATCAGAGTGACTGGCAGGACGCGCTCTATACTAGATGGCGGCCTGGCTATAGCGTCTATCGCGGACTCCGGCATGGAGCCGCTTATCTTGCAGATTGTTGGGGATAGTAACATCTGCTTCGCATTTCGCTCCAGCGTATCTGCCCATCTGTGCCACGGACACCAGAGTGACACGTGGCAGCCCCGGCCATGCACGCAATACACTGCAAGTGCACAAGCCGAACAATCTCCGGCTCTCCTGAGCTGCGCGCAGAGAATAATTAGCTGCTCTTTAATAATTAATGGGCAGTGATGAACCACAGTGGTGAGAAGAGGTTACCTCGCTGAGCAGAGATTATAAAGGCGTCCTCCCCAGTGGCAGAGGCTGGCACAGACTGTAAAATGACACAGGACGGTGAAGGAATACAGATGAACCCACAGACGCAGATATTGTTCCAGCTATTACAAGAGTCATCGGCCTCCATTATTAAAGATCTTCGCTGATTTTTTTCTAAATCATAATAAAAAGTTCTGCAACTTTCTAATAGACTTTGTTTTTCGTTTCCTCACCATGTTCAAAATCTCTGCTTGTTGTCAGTGCATTCAAAGGATGAAAAGCTACCCTGACCTAATACTTCTTATAGCTGAGGGTTTGTTACAATTGCATCCTCTGGGAGCTAGGAACTCCAGACTAATACACTGTAAGGCTCTGTTCACACGCTTAACAAAATACGGTTGAAAATACGGAGAGGTTTTCAAGGGAAAACAGCTCCTGATTTTCAGCCGTTTTTTAAGCAAGTAGCGTTTTTTGCGGCCGTTTTTGAGTCAATGAAAAACGGTTCAGGAAGTGACATGAACTTCTTTTTAGGAAGCGGTTTCTTACTCCGCCGTTTTTAAAAACGGCCACGTGTAAAACGCCCCAGGGGAATGGAACGCCGTTTTTCCCATTGAAATATATGGGCAGAGGTTTAGAGGCGTTCAGCCCCCGCATTTTTAGCCATTTTTCGGGGCGTTTACGGCACGAAAAATGCCTGAAAATAGCCCGTGTGAACATACCCTGACACACTCAGCCAGGACAGGAGTGAGATTTCTTCAGCTGATGTGTTTGGCTCGCAGAGGATTGTCTACACTGATGCAGCGTTACAAACTCTCAGCTGTGTGAAATAAGGGCTTTGCGGAATTGCTGCGTTTTTTCCCTACGGACTCTCAGACGGCGATAACACAGCTGAATACAGTAGCAGCATAGTGGAGATTTAACTCATCCACGGGCTGCGTAAAAATTACGACCAAAAATTCCAGCTGCGGAAAGTGGCCAGAATTGCTGCGTTTTTCCGAGGAGATGTCACCATCCCCCAACATTGAGAAAAACGCAGCAAAATATGTACCATTTTCTGCCATAAAAACCGCAGGAAACGGTGAGTTTTTGCCGCAACGGAAACTCTCTGACTTTCAATGGAATTTCTGCAACAATTCCGTCGTGTGTGGACAAGCCCTAAGTCTGTACGAGTTTTCAGTGTTTGATTTCAAACAGGAATGTTTTTATTTCCTGACGGCAAGCAGAGATCTTAAAAATAGTGGGAATTGTTAACACATTTAAATAAATTATAAAGCGGCAGTACTTCTCATTATACAGTGTAGGCTCAGCATTTGGTGGATCTGGAAAATCGTGATGAAACCCACAACCCCATTGTCAGGAGGTACTGGGAACCGATTGTGATATCTGTACAATCGTAGGCAATGTCTGATATCCAAGGAAGTGTTCCATGATGGATGGCGAGGGCCGGGTCATTACTGTATACTGTCTCTTCACTGTGTGCATATGTATTTATTGTATGAAGATATCACCCAACACTACAAATAGAGCCGTCAAACATACTGCCTAATCTATAGTCCCTCCCACAATCAGCTGCTTGGTAGTATAAACAATGGGGGCATTTTTTAAAATTTTTTATTTACGTCAAATATCCTTTTACTACAGGACGCTATAATACAACATTTATAATACATTAAACTCCCGGAGAAGCCATGTAAAGCAGCCATGCCTGGCATTCTACACTGACGGCTGGAGATCTATCAACGGGTCAGTCAGTTGGCTTAGAAATAGATGTACGTCTACATAGATGTGAATAAATGGTTGTGTAGAGACGACAGGCATTAGGTTGTTTGCTGATAAAATGGCACAGACATTGTCCTGCCTATTACAGAGCTGTGCCAATCCTGGCGCCACTCGTCAGCCAACGTTCTGCAGAGCATGACACCATTTCTGTCACGCTGGAGTAACTCAATAATCAGATGAACAGGTAATTAGTTAATTAGATATATCGCTGGAGTCTTTTGACCCGACGCACATTTTCACAGAAACTCTTAAACACGCGGCTGAATGAAACCTTATTAAATCTGTCACTCTCATATAAACATCGAGTACCCGTATTGTTCCACAGTCAGATCCAAAGGTTTTACAGCTCGACTCTTCATTTCACTGCTGAACATCACCCATTATGTCCACATTTCTAAAGCCGGGAATTGGAGAAAATGCTGGTTTTTAAAAGATTTTTCTACCATGAGACGACATTTTTTTTGGGGTACACACAGACAAGATATCTATAGATCACTGAAGAGCATTCTCCCCGCAAAATTGCAGAATAATATACCCCAAGACGACCTCTTCTCTCAACGTGGGCGAAAACCAACAAGACTGCCATGAACACTCACACGGGGGTGGGTCACCCAGCTCACCCAGACGTGACTAGGAAGTAGCGGAATGGTGAATGTGCAGAAACATCTTTGTGATGTAAATGGTCTTCAAAAATAAAAGAATATATCTCCAGATCTGCTTCAACAATGGGAGAGCAGGAAAACCTAGTATGGAAGTACAGTTTAGTCACAATGCAGGAGGTCGCCATGCTTTAAACTGCAGCTTTGCTTGTTCAAACTGGCTCAGAATGAATAGAAACACCCTTATTTACATTCAGTGGATGTAATAACAATGTACAGAAGTCAAACAGAGGGTTTGTTGCAATGTATCCAGTGTAAGCAATTCCCCAAGCACAAACCTTCCTCCTGCCCTGGACTCCAAGCTAATCGCTCTTAGGGCATGCCCACACGTGGCGGATTTCCTCCGCAACTGTCCGCATCAATGCCGCACAGAATCTGCGTTGCAGATTCTGCGGCGGATCTGCCCAAAATGTGCAGTAAATTGCTGCGGACTGCGATAAAAGTGCTTCCCTTCTCTGTATCAGTGCAGGATAGAGAGAAGGGACAGCACTTTCCCTAGTGAAAGTAAACGAATTTCATACTTACCAGCCGTTGTCTTGGTGACGCGTCCCTCTTTCGGCATCCAGCCCGACCTCCCTGGATGACGCGGCAGTCCATGTGACCGCTGCAGCCTGTGCTTGGCCTGTGATTGGCTGCAGCCGTCACTTAGACTGAAACGTCATCCTGGGAGGCCGGACTGGAGACAGAAGCAGGGAGTTCTCGGTAAGTATGAACTTCTATTTTTTTTTACAGGTTGCTGTATATTGGGATCGGTAGTCACTGTCCAGGGTGCAGAAACAGTTACTGCCGATCGCTTAACTCTTTCAGCACCCTGGACAGTGACTATTTACTGACGTCTCCTAGCAACGCTCCCGTAATTCCGGGAGCCCCATTGACTTCCTCAGTCTGGCTGTAGACCTAGAAATACATAGGTCCAGCCAGAATGAAGAAATGTCAAGTTAAAAAAGCAAGACGCATCCGCAGCACACATAACATGTGCATGACAGCTGCGGACTTCATTGCGGAAATTAGAATCTCCATTGAAGTCAATGGAGAACTTCCGCCATGAGTCCACAACCAGTCCGCCACTGGTCCGCAACATCCAGTGCATGCTGTGGACACCAAATTCCGCACCGCAGCCTATGCTCCGCAGCGGAATTTTCAGCCTCGTCTAAACGAAGCCTACTAAATAGAAGTGGAAGGCAATGGAGAAACGGGTCTCCTCCGGATTAACGCTGCGGAGTGTCCGCAGCGGAATTCAAGAGCAATTCCGCCACGTGGGGCTTTGCCCATAGGCTACATTCACACGAGCGTATCAGATTCACGTGCGTGAAAAATGCTGGTCCGTGCGTGCTGCGTTATGTATCGGTGTTCTTTGCGAGTGGAGTGCGTTATTCACGCACCGCACATGGATGTGCATGGACTTCGATGGGCACGTGGGTGCGTGAAAACGCACCAATATAGGACGTGCAGTGAGTTTCACACAGCAGACTCTCGCTGCGCGAAAACTCACGCACGTGTGAACGGCCCCATTGAAATCAATGGGTCCGCGTGCTGCGGGTGATTTCCATGCGCAGCACACGGACGTTGTTCACGGTCGTGTGCATGGGCCATTACTTACACTGATACATTGAATCAAAATCCTCAGCTAGGTGACCAGGACTAGGTCAGAATGGCTTTTCAGTCTTTGAATATAAACATCAGGTGTTTAAACTCCCTCACAGCAAGCAGAGACCTTGAAAATAATATGGAATTGAAACACAAAATACATCTAAAAAAATATATATAAACCAGAACTTATTATATATTGATGAAACTGCCTTAGGGTATGTTCACACTGTTTTTTGGTGCTGTTTGACGCGGAAGCCGTGCCTAAATGCTGCTGAAATCTCCTCCCATTGACTTCAATGGGAGGCGGAGGCGGTTTTTTCCGAGTGGGAAAAAAAAAGCTCACGGGGGAAAAAAAAACAAACGACATGCTCTTTCTTCTCGCAATTCAGTCTCCGACCTACCATTGAAATCAATGGGAGACAGAGAAAGCATTTGCACGCTGCGCTCAATGGCCGCAGCTGAAAAGCACAGTGAAAACCGCTGCAAAAAAAGGTCAGGCAGGTCAAAAACAGCCTCAAAAGTGCAGATTTTTCTGCCTTAAAAAAACTGTGTGAACAGGGCCTAAGTCATGTCCCCGCAACGGTCTAGTGAGGCGCAAACAGTGTCTAAAATACGTAAATCCGGTGCAAGGCATTTACATACACCAGATTTTTGTCACAAATTGAGCGAGAATTCTGGCGCATTTACCTTCGTAATCCTCTCTCACGGTTTTGTTAAGTTGTAGTAAACGATAAGGACAGGAGAGAAATTTTTAAAGGGGTTATCCAGTCCCTAAAAATTGATAAACTATCCTCGGGATAGTTTGTGTATAGGTTCAGACAGCACCAGATATGTGGAAGGATGGGGTTTGGCCCAACCCAAATATGAGTATAAAAGAGTATCCGGCACACCAATTTTGAAACAAAGGTATTTTTACTAGCGCTCGTCTATGCAGTTTTCCAGCACGGCTCGTGCCTGATGAAGGTCGCTTAGACCGAAACGTCAAACTCTGCCACTGGCATTAAAAACAAAATCAAAATTGGTGTGCCGGATACTCTTTTATACTCTATCCTCAGGATAGGTCATCAATAGCTGATGGGTTGGGGTTCGACTCTCCGGGACCTCCGCTGATCAGCTGTTTTGAAGGGGATGCAGCGCTGCTTCCCTTTTATTTCTACTTGCTCGTTTGGACTCTTCGACACACATGTAGTGGCGATTCACAGGTATTGCAGCCTTCTTCTCCCATGTAAGTGAACGAGAGAAAAATACTGTGAATTGCTGCTACATCTGTGTCGGGGGTTCACAGTGAGCAAGTAAAAATGAAGGGGAAGCAGCACTGGTACGAGCGCTGCGGCCCCTTCAAAACAGCTGATCGGCGGGGTCCTGGGGAGACGAACCCCGACCCATCAGCTATTGATGGCCTATTGTCCCATGATAAAAATTTACATTTCTCTATAAGATCAGGCAAAACATGACAATTTTTCAATTGGAATCTTTTAAAAACGACGCTCCTGTGTGCAGATATTGCTGTTACATAATAGTTATGACGCCCCCTGCTGTGCTTTTGCTTTCCTTTTAGGAGGTCCATCTAATGTGCGATTGCTGGTGATCACACATGATCAGTAGATCAATTCCACAGCCTGGATTCACTTGCATGCAGGCAGCGTTCACATGTTGCAGACTATACGTACATCTCACCCTTTGCATTGCAGTAAAATCTGCATTCAAAATCCTCAACAAATCCGCGCCGTGTGAACTCTGCCTTATTGTGCAGGCAGCCAATAAGAATCGGCACACTAGAATTGGATTCTCATCGATAATGGACACAATTTGTACTTTGAGGCGGTATCAAAATAACTTTTTAAATAACTCCAGTGAAAATTGGAAAAAGATGCGCCTAAGGGTGGATTCACACGAACGTGTATTGGGTCTTCACGCGCCACGCACAGACCAATACAAGTCTATGGGGCAGTACAGACAGTCCGTGCTTTTTGCGCAGCGTTTGTCCGCTGCGCAAAAAGCGCGACATGGTCAATACCTCGGCGTATTTCGCGCATCACGCACCCATTGAAGTCAATGGGTGCATGAAAACCACGCAGGTCACATGGAAGCACTTCCGTGCGAACTGCCTGTTTCGCGCACCCGCTGTCAAAAGGATGAATGTAAACAGAAAAGCACCACGTGCAAACATCCAAACGGAGTGTCTTTGAGATGAGCGAACCCGGACAACCGAACCGAACTTCACCGGGTTCGGCCGAACTCGTTTTGGCCGAACCCGGCAAAAATATTTCCGGTACGTGAAGTCAGGAGACAGTCACTGTCCAGAGTGCTGAAAGAGTTAAACTGGTTCAGCACCCTAGGCAGTGACTACCGATCCCAATATACATGAACCTGTAAAAAAAAAACGAAGTTCTGACTTACCGATAACTCCCGGCTTCTTCCTCCAGTCTGACCTCCCGGGATGACAATTCAGTCCAAGTGACAGCTCCAGCCAATCACAGGCCAAGCACAGGCTGCAGCGGTCACATGGACGGCGGCGTCATCCAGGGAGGTGGGGCCCGATGTCAAGAGAGGCGCGTCACCAAGGACGCGTCACCAAGGCAACGGCCGGGAGGGAAGTTCTCGGTAAGTACAAACTTTTTCTTTTTTTTTAACAGGTTTCTCGATATTGTGATCGCCATTCACTGTCGAGGGTGCTGAAAGAGTTACTGCAGATCAGTTAACTCTTTCAGCACCCTGGACAGTGACTGACGTAGACTAGACTCATCTCTATGATGGCGGCTGCGCGAAAAACACGCAGCCACGCATCATACACGGATGACACACGGAGCTGTCAAGTGTTTTTTGCGCGCGCAAAACGCCGCTTTTTTTGCGCGTGCAAAAACGCAACGTTCGTGTGAATAAGCCCTAAGACGCACGCCTCTTATAAATTAGACACATCTTTGGTCTTTCATGCTCCAAAAAGTCAAACCTATGCCAGCTATGAGCTGGTGTAGACGTGTGCGATAATCTGTGGCAATTTCTGGTGTAATTTACAGGTCCTGCCCACTTTAGCTGGCACCGTTTTTAGTAAAGTTGCGTGAGCAGCGCGAATACCGTAAAAGTCAAATTTTGTTTAACAAATTGCGACTTTTGCACATTTTCTACACCAGAAAACTGGCGCAAAACGATTCATAAAGTTACATTATTGACCTCAATTAGGTTCCATTGGGTTTCCAGAATTTTAGACCAAAACTGTGCGGAGAATTTAAAGCCAATGTGAATAGAGCCTAAGTTTTGCAGCAATTTTAGGGTTTCGTGTGCTAATTCCACTAACGAATACTAATCCTAATGTTGGCGAAGCGCAATTCAATTCATGAATAAGTGAAGCTTGATCCATTAGATCCATTTGCTACTTTCTGCCTGTGCAGGAGGAGAGGGAATTTCTTGTACATGAATACTCTTTCTGACGCAGGAACCTCTCCGGCTGTTCTTCACCAGAATACACAATCTATTCAAGTGTTATAATTTGACGCCAGTTTTTTAATTAATGTCATCATGTAATTCCAGCTGTAAGACATATTTGAATATTATCAGATGCTAAAATAAGATCGCACCCCCTCTTTTTATACTAATCAACATTAATTAACATAAAGCAGGTTCACATTTACACATTCATGCCAGCGACTCCGCACTGGTGCTCCGCTGCCCAAACCATCTTTACAATTCCTAATAAGCGCTCGCAGAGAAGACGCATCACCAGGCCCATAAAAGTTTGGCAAAACAATATCGAGTTGTGTCCAATTCAAATATATCCATTTATCACTATGTAAATTATCCGTCCGCTTCTCCAATAACAAAGATTGTAGGTTCTGCTATAGGAAAACCGCGCAAGGGGACGAAACACAAATACCAGCGTAAAATGTGGAGTCTGAAGATCTGTCTACATGAACAGCAACAGTGGAATTACAATATAGTTTCTGAATACTAAACGCTCTAAAACAGAGACAAGACAAAAAAATAACTAAATTATTGAACAGGCAAAAGTGTATAGGTCCCTCAAATGTAACCATAGGAGAGCAGAAGACAGCGCAGTCAGAGAGGCTAGATGGTGGCCTGTGGAAGGCTATCTATACAGAAAAATATAACTACTAGAACACTACCCCCTATGTATAAGAATATAGCTACTATATACAAGAATATAACTACTATAATACTGCTCCTATATACAAGAGTATAACTACTATAATACTGCCCCCTATATAGAAGAATATAACTACTATAATACTGCCCCTATATACAAGAATATAACTACTATAATACTGCCCCCTATATACATGAAAATAACTACTATAATACTGCCCCTATATACAAGAATATAACTACTATAATACTGCCCCTATATACAAGAATATAACTACTATAATACTGCCCCTATATAGAAGAATATAACTACTATAATACTGCCCCCTATATACAAGAATATAACTACTATAATACTGCCCCTATATACAAGAATATAACTACTATAATACTGCTCCTATATACAAGAATATAACTACTAGAATACTGCTCCTATATACAAGAATATAACTACTAGAATACTGCTCCTATATACAAGAATATAACTAATATAATACTGCCCCCATATACAAGAATATAACTACTATAATACTGCCCCCTATATACAAGAATATAACTACTATAATACTGCCCACTATATACAAGAATATAACTACTATAATACTGCCCACTATATACAAGAATATAACTACTATAATACTGCCCCTATATACAAGAATATAACTACTAGAATACTGCTCCTATATACAAGAATATAACTACTATAATACTGTCCCTATATACAAGAATATAACTACTAGAATACTGCTCCTATATACAAGAATATAACTACTATAATACTGCTCCTATATACAAGAATATAACTAATAGAATACTGCTCCTATATACAAGAAAATAACTACTATAATACTGCTCCTATATACAAGAATATAACTACTAGAATACTGCTCCTATATACAAGAATATAACTAATATAATACTGCCCCCTATATACAAGAATATAACTACTATAATACTGCTCCCTATATACAAGAATATAACTACTATAATACTGCTCCCTATATACAAGAATATAACTACTATAATACTGCTCCTATATACAAGAATATAACTACTATAATACTGCCTATATACAAGAATATAACTACTATAATACTGCCCCCTATATACAAGAATATAACTACTATAATACTGCCCCTATATACAAGAATATAACTACTATAATACTGCCCCCTATATACAAGAATAAAACTACTATAACACTGCTCCTATATACAAGAATATAACTGCTATAATACTGCTCCTATATACAAGAATATAACTACTATAATACTGCCCCTCCCTATATACAAGAATATAACTACTATAATACTGCCCCCTATATACAAGAATATAACTACTATAATACTGCCCCTATATACAAGAATATAACTACTATAATACTGCTCCTATATACAAGAATATAACTACTATAATACTGCTCCTATATACAAGAATATAACTACTATAATACTGCCCCTATATACAAGAATATAACTACTATAATACTGCCCCCTATATACAAGAATATAACTACTATAATACTGCTCCTATATACAAGAATATAACTACTATAATACTGCCCCTATATACAAGAATATAACTACTATAATGCTGCCCCTATATACAAGAATATAACTACTATAATACTGCCCGTATATACAAGAATATAACTACTATAATACTGCCCCTATATACAAGAATATAACTACTATAATACTGCCCCCTATATACAAGAATATAACTACTATAATACTGCTCGTATATACAAGAATATAACTACTATAATACTGCTCCTATATACAAGAATATAACTACTATAATACTGCCCCTATATACAAGAATATAACTACTATAATACTGCCCCTATATACAAGAATATAACTACTATAATACTGTCCCCTATATACAAGAATATAACTACTATAATACTGCCCCTCCCTATATACAAGAATATAACTACTATAATACTGCCCCCTATATACAAGAATATAACTACTATAATACTGCCCCCTATATACAAGAATATAACTACTATAATACTGCCCCTATATACAAGAATATAACTACTATAATACTGCCCTTTATATACAAGAATATAACTACTATAATACTGCTCCTATATACAAGAATATAACTACTAGAATACTGCTCCTATATACAAGAATATAACTAATATAATACTGCCCCCTATATACAAGAATATAACTACTATAATACTGCTCCTATATACAAGAATATAACTACTAGAATACTGCTCCTATATACAAGAAAATAACTACTATAATACTGCGCCTATATACAAGAATATAACTACTAGAATACTGCTCCTATATACAAGAATATAACTAATATAATACTGCCCCCTATATACAAGAATATAACTACTATAATACTGCTCCCTATATACAAGAATATAACTACTATAATACTGCTCCCTATATACAAGAATATAACTACTATAATACTGCTCCTATATACAAGAATATAACTACTATAATACTGCCTATATACAAGAATATAACTACTATAATACTGCCCCCTATATACAAGAATATAACTACTATAATACTGCCCCTATATACAAGAATATAACTACTATAATACTGCCCCCTATATACAAGAATAAAACTACTATAACACTGCTCCTATATACAAGAATATAACTGCTATAATACTGCTCCTATATACAAGAATATAACTACTATAATACTGCCCCTCCCTATATACAAGAATATAACTACTATAATACTGCCCCCTATATACAAGAATATAACTACTATAATACTGCCCCCTATATACAAGAATATAACTACTATAATACTGCTCCTATATACAAGAATATAACTACTATAATACTGCTCCTATATACAAGAATATAACTACTATAATACTGCCCCTATATACAAGAATATAACTACTATAATACTGCCCCCTATATACAAGAATATAACTACTATAATACTGCTCCTATATACAAGAATATAACTACTATAATACTGCCCCTATATACAAGAATATAACTACTATAATGCTGCCCCTATATACAAGAATATAACTACTATAATACTGCCCGTATATACAAGAATATAACTACTATAATACTGCCCCTATATACAAGAATATAACTACTATAATACTGCCCCCTATATACAAGAATATAACTACTATAATACTGCTCGTATATACAAGAATATAACTACTATAATACTGCTCCTATATACAAGAATATAACTACTATAATACTGCCCCTATATACAAGAATATAACTACTATAATACTGCCCCTATATACAAGAATATAACTACTATAATACTGTCCCCTATATACAAGAATATAACTACTATAATACTGCCCCTCCCTATATACAAGAATATAACTACTATAATACTGCCCCCTATATACAAGAATATAACTACTATAATACTGCCCCCTATATACAAGAATATAACTACTATAATACTGCTCCTATATACAAGAATATAACTACTATAATACTGCTCCTATATACAAGAATATAACTACTATAATACTGCCCCTATATACAAGAATATAACTACTATAATACTGCCCCCTATATACAAGAATATAACTACTATAATACTGCTCCTATATACAAGAATATAACTACTATAATACTGCCCCTATATACAAGAATATAACTACTATAATGCTGCCCCTATATACAAGAATATAACTACTATAATACTGCCCGTATATACAAGAATATAACTACTATAATACTGCCCCTATATACAAGAATATAACTACTATAATACTGCCCCCTATATACAAGAATATAACTACTATAATACTGCTCGTATATACAAGAATATAACTACTATAATACTGCTCCTATATACAAGAATATAACTACTATAATACTGCCCCTATATACAAGAATATAACTACTATAATACTGCCCCTATATACAAGAATATAACTACTATAATACTGTCCCCTATATACAAGAATATAACTACTATAATACTGCTCCTATATACAAGAATATAACTACTATAATACTGCCCCCTATATACAAGAATATAACTACTATAATACTGCATCCTATATACAAGAATATAACTACTATAATACTGCCCCTATATACAAGAATATAACTACTATAATACTGCCCCTATATACAAGAATATAACTACTATAATACTGCCCCGTATATAAAAGAATATAACTACTATAATACTGCCCCTATATACAAGAATATAACTACTATAATACTGCCCCCTATATACAAGAATATAACTACTATAATACTGCATCCTATATACAAGAATATAACTACTATAATACTGCCCCTATATACAAGAATATAACTACTATAATACTGCCCCTATATACAAGAATATAACTACTATAATACTGCCCCCTATATACAAGAATATAACTACTATAATACTGCCCCT